>NW_025091562.1:3016-8721 GCF_009764565.3 Dermochelys coriacea | reverse complement strand
TGAAAAAGCAATCGGTTCTTAAAAGAGAATTTTAATTAAAGAAAATGTAAAAGAAAAACCTCTGTAAAATCAGGAAGGGAAATACCTTACAGAGTAGTCAGATTCAAAAACATAGAGAATCCCTCTAGGCAAAACCTTAAGTTACAAAAAGACACAAAAACAGGAATATACATCCCATTCAGCACAACTTATTTTATCAGCCATTGAAAGAAAACAGAATCTAACGCATCTCTAACTAGATTGCTTACTAACTCTTTACAGGAGTTCACCTGCATTCCTGCTCTGGTACCAGCAAAAGCATCACACAGACAGAGAGGACCTTTTGTTCCCCCCCCCTCCAGCTCTGAAAGTATCTTGTATGCTCAAATAAATTTGTTAGTCTCTAAGGTGCCACAAGTCCTCCTTTTCTTTTTGCGAATACAGACTAACGCGGCTGCTACTCTGAAACCTGTCTCCTCATTGGTCATTTTGGTCAGGTGCCAATGAGGTTAGCTGAGCTTCTTAACCCTTTACAGGTAAAAGGACCTTGTCTCTGGCCAGGAGGGATTTTATAGCACTGTATGCAGAAAGGCGGTTACCCTTCCCTTTATATTTATGACATGGGCATCAGGTGAAACAGCGAGAATCTCAACCATTAGGTCAAACCGCAGGCATCACTAGCCGGGGTGGCAAATTCTAGGGCCCCAACCCATTGCAGCCATTCTGACCAAAGACCTGGCTCCAGTGGGCACGAGTCACCCAGCAGGACAGAAAAGACTGACTCTTTCACACTTGGAGACAGGGAAGCTGAGCACTTTGAGCTCCAGGGCTTTACCACAAACCAATACCAGGTCCCAAAGAGATTTGAACTCAGACTGCAAGATTTAGAAGCTTGAGTGCTGACCATTACACCGTGGGACCAGCTTGTGCTGCGTTCTCTGGACATCGGTGACCCTCACGGGGCTGGCTTGTGCAAGGGGGCTGTTGGCCCTTTACTAAAACTTTGTGGGTTTGTTTGATTGGCTAGTTCCCAATACCCATAGAAGCGGGAAGGGCCAATGGGAAGTCAGGACCCAGAGACTGACAGTACCCAGGGGCAATGGGGAGAGGCCAAAGCTTCAAGTTAGCCCGACTGACAGGGCAAACAGGCTAATGAGGGAGTCATTATGTTGTACCATGGGTACTGTGCTATATAATTGGTTATGTTCTGGCTAGATACAGTGTATGTTTTATAGTAAGAATTAAGGTATTAGAATAAATTAATAGGATAGTGGATACTAGTATTAGCTATTTTCTTTTTATTCATGCCTTGTAAGTAACAGACAGGATGTTGTCTGTCTCTATGTTAATTAGGTCAGAGGAATTTTGAAGGCCTAGGCCCCAATGTAGGAAAAGATAGTTGCAAGATTTAATAAGGCCTAATTTACGATGCCTTACGTGTTCAACATAAAACCCTGCCATTTGTTACCTTTTGACAGTCTCCGCAAAGAACTGTCTGTGTGACAGAGGAATGTATGCATCAGGGAAAGATAAGGTGTGAAGGCCATTTTTGAAGCCAGATGGCCAAGGGAGGAGGAATGAGGAGACTGAAGAGACTCAAAGACACCAGAGAACCATCAACGCACATCCATGGTTGAGGAGGGGCAGACTGATGACCCTCAGGTGAAAGCTGGCATCCTTAAAACACAAGATAATAGATTAAATGGAAACTTGACAGGCTGCCCCTCCCGGAGGTGTTTTGGCCATCAAAAGATAACACCCACAGAGGAGTAACCGGTCATAAACTGACACAGCAAAACCCATAGACTTCAACAAGAAAAAGGACTATAAGAACAGGGTGCTTTGCCATAGGGCTTTGGGTTTGTCTTGCCAACAACTCCAGGAGCATCCCTTCGCGACCGACAGAGCCCGGCTGGCCACTAGATTGATCCAGACTCTGGACTGGTAATGATAAATATCAACTGGCTGGACTGTGTGCATGGTGTATGTGTGTGTGACTGCAAAGCATATGCTAATTGCTGTATTCTCAATAAATGTGGTGTATTGCCTTTTCCCCTATAAGAAGATCTCATGTGTTTGTTTAAGCATAACAACCAGGCCAGGGGGTCCCATCCCCCAAGGGAGCTGGAACTACTTGGGGCTGAGCTAAGGAGAGAGCAGGAGCCCAAGAAGAGCCAGGAAGCAGAGCTGTGCTGGTATAGTGTCAGAAACTGCTACCTGTAGGAGTTACTGATACCCAAGGTTGTTCTTATTTGATGACTTGTCCTAATTTGCTAAAACTCGACAGTGGCATGGGATGGAAGCATCAAGTCTTTGGCTTCCAAACGACCCTGCCTGGTGTACGTCTGTATCAATTACCTCTTTATTTATTACAATAGCACAAGGAAGTCAATCACACAAGTGACATAGTGACCGTTGTGAGTCTATGCTGACATAACATGAGTTAACATCCACTTGTAGTGTAGCTATGGCCTTAGGTCTATGAAATGGTTGGGAGAGGTAATGTTAAAAGGATGAGGGGAGATCAAGATTCATTTGGGTGTTTAGACTCCAGCTTTTGTGGAAGTGGCCTTACTCACCCTAAAGGCTCAGGAACAAAAAGAGGTCCATAAGAACAAAATATCGTGTCTTTATTCACATTTCTAGACTTCCGGGTGTATAATTCCCGTTTTTAGAATTGTTGGGATTGTCAAGCCCTCTTGGGCTTGTAGACGTGTGTTCATTATGTTTTGAAGGCCAAAGCTCTAAATGGGTTCAACAAAGAATTAGATCAGTTCCTCAGGATAAGTGCATCAGCTATTAACTGAGATAAGCATAGATGTCTCCCCCTGCTCTAGGTGTTCCTAAACCTCTGACTGCCAGATGCTGGGAGTGGATGATGGGATGGTTCACTCAGTGATTGCCTGTTCTGTTCATTCCCTCTGAAGCCCCTGGCACTGGCTGCTGTCAGAAGATGATGTTTTTGCTGAAGATGTGTCATCATTAGGTTTTATCTGCCCTAGGGCTGGATTAATCACATCAACCTGGGACCGGATTATGTTTTCACTGTTCTTTTGCACACCAAGTCAATGCCATTATGGCTCAGGTGAGCATGTCTGAAGAAGGAATCGCATACCCCAGCTTCTTGGGCTGAGATCACTATAATCTCCAGGAGGGGAAAAGAAGTGGGTGGAGGCTAATTACATGTTTGGGTAAAGCTGGGCACACTTTGGTGAGAGCAGCATATTAGCCAGGGTTTGTTTCTACCCAAATATGTTCTTTCTCCCTACTCCATAGTAGATAGCACAGCCTGTGGTGAAGGGAAGATGGCGAATGAAGTGAGCAGGTTGGAGGACGCAGGTTAACCAGCGAGGAGAGCCGCATGGATGGAAGGTGGGGTGGGGTGGGGTGGGGCAGGGAGGGATGAGACAGATGCCTAAGTCCTCACCCCCCCACACCCCAATCCTCTGCCCCAACCCTGAGCCCACTCCACACCCTGAACCCCTCATCTCAACCTCCAAGAGCCTGCACCCCCAGCCAGACCCCTCACCCCAACACTCTGCTCCAGCCCTGAGTCCCCTCCTGTACCCCAAACCCCTCATCCCAACCCCCCCGAGCCTGCACCTTCAGCCAGAGCCCTCACCTGCCCCCACAACCCAACACTCTTCCCCAGTCCTGAGCCCTCTCCCACAGTCTGAACTCTTGGCCACCACACATCACCTCCGTATTGATGCACATATCAAAATTCATTTCTGCACATGGATGTAAAAAATTAAAGGGAAAATTCCCCAGGGCCCATTTGTAAATGTTCATGGCCTCTCACAACCCAATAAACTGTCTGGGGGTGGAGGCATTTGGGTGGATCCTGCCTTCTGTGTAGGTTTGGGTTCTGTCCTTCACTCACCCCACGGTGGCGACTCCTGCACCTCTGGAGCCATGGGGCTGGGTGGATGTGGCTCTCCGCTCCGGGCAGCAGGCTGGGATTAACTTTTTGTGGGCCTGGGGCCAAACATATCTGTGGGCCCCCTGGGGAAGGATTGTAACGGACAGGAGAGCGACACAGGAGTTATCTTTGACACAGCACACAGCTACATGGGTTTTATGGACAATATTTACATGTTCAACTTGCAGATGGAGGTGGCTGAAACTAGGGGCCCAGCAATGGGAGCCCCAGGGCAAAAAAGATCCACACAAAGTGTCCAGAAAATACATTCTAAACAACCAGCTACAAAAATCAATCCTTATGGGGACAACCAGCAAACAAAAGCCAAAGCTGGGCAATCCACCAGCCCTGTGCTGCTCCCATGGAAATGGAAACTTCCAGCTATCTTCTCCCACACAATTCCCACCTGAACCACCAGAGCTTGAATCCCATTTTCCTTTCCAATTGGGGTGGATTCAAAACATTGTAAAAATAAAAAAAAATATGAAAAATACATTTTATTTCCAGCATCATTATTCACACTGGTCTTGCTAGCCCCCCGAATAGGACCAGAACCACATCCCTCCACAGAATGATCCCCCCTAAAATCCAGCCCAGCCTCAGCAGTCACAGTAGAACCTCAGTGTTACAAATACCCCAGGATGGAGATTGTTCATAACTCTGAACAGAAAGTTCTGGTTGTTCCTTCAAAAGTCTACAACTGACCAGAGATTGAATACAGCTTGAATCCTTTACTATGCTGAAGAGAAATGTTCCTTTTAACCATCTTAATTTAAATGAAACCAGCACAGAAAATTTCCTTACCTTGTCAAATTTTTAAAATTTTCCCTTTCATTATTTTAGTTTACATTTAGTAAAAAAAAAAAAGCACAGTTGTGTGTTTGTTTTGGTTCTCTCTCCTCTTGCCTGATTACATATTTCCAGTTCGAAATGAGGTGTGTTTTTGACATGTCAGTAGGTAACTTGTGTTTGTAACGCTAGAGGTTCTACTGTAGCCACCACACAAAACTCACTTAAAGTCCAGTATTCATTAAGCTATTTTTTTCTACTCTGGACCAGGCTGCTGCAATGGGGATGGATGGGAGGAGCCTAGCGTGACTTCTACGGGAAAATTTTTTAGGCCTGACTGGGCTTTGTAAAATCAAAATTACCAAAAAAAAAAAAAAAAACCCAAACCCTGCTACTGATTAATCACTGAGCAGACATCCAGCTGCAGCAAGCAGTGCCCAGGTCACCAAGATCTCAAAACACAGGCTCCAGGAGATTACAACTCCATTGAGGTATGAGGACCTGGTCAGGGAGCTGCACTGGAAGTACACATCAGATGACATTAGATGATGCCAAGGAAGATTAGCAGCTCTCAAGATGAAGGAATTCTCCACCAGCCCGCAGAGCTAGTTGGGAACCTTTAACTGGAAATTAGGCAACAGAGGGAGCCCCCAGCTCCCAGACACTGCAGGCAGAGCCCGGAGTTCCCAGTCACCATGGGCGATGGGGAGAAGCCGCAGCTCCATGCCACTGCAGATGAATCATAGAATCATAGAATCATAGAATATCAGGGTTGGAAGGGACCCCAGAAGGTCATCTAGTCCAACCCCCTGCTCAAAGCAGGACCAAGTCCCAGTTAAATCATCCCAGCTAGGGCTTTGTCAAGCCTGACCTTAAAAACCTCTAAGGAAGGAGATTCTACCACCTCCCTAGGTAACGCATTCCAGTGTTTCACCACCCTCTTAGTGAAAAAGTTTTTCCTAATATCCAATCTAAACCTCCCCCATTGCAACTTGAGACCATTACTCCTCGTTCT
>NW_025091562.1:0-2916 GCF_009764565.3 Dermochelys coriacea | reverse complement strand
ATTATACAGCTGTTTGGCGGCACTTAGGACTTTCTGGGAGGGATGGGGAGGAGGGGAAAAGTGCTGCATCTCCACTCCTCCCTCTCCATCCCAGAAAGTCCTAAGCGCTGCCAAAAGCTGTATATAATGCCTTTTGTCTGCCCCCAAAAATATTTCCTTGGAACCTAACCCCTGGCATTTACATTAAATCTTATGGGAAAATTGGATTAGTTTAACATCATTTCACTTAAAGTTGCATTTTTCAGGAACTGTTAAGTGAGGAGTTACTGTATAAAACCATCACTGATAAAGGTTGCAGTTGCCACAAAGATTGGGGTTGGTGGTAACTAATAAGTGTCAGTAGATTCAGGTTCCAGCACTGGGAGTCTGGGAAGTTTTTTCAGCCCTGGCTGCAGGGTTATTTCCTGTTCCACAAAGAGGGGAAGTTCCATTCCCAACTCCTGTGCCTTGAAATTAGGCCCTATCTGACACTACACACCATATTCATCATAGTGGCAGGATTATAATATGATTAGGACATAATTATGATGCATTTTATGCAAGATGCGTAATATGCAGTGTCATTGGAAAAGTTATGATTTGCTGAATAGGATTAGCCTATTTGTGTGCCTGTATCATGTTTGTATCTGAAGTTATGGATATTGACTCTGTATCTGTATTTCATTTAGCCTTCCAGTGAATGTTTCAGCCAGTCTATGAATCATGGCTATCATGACTCAGCAGGGCAATGCTAGGTCATGTGACCAGACTACATGACACTGAACTCCATTTTGGTACCTGTATTTTTCCACAAAGTGGACTGGGAATTGAGTTTGGAACAAAGGGGTTCCTGCCATATGGAAAAGCCATAAGGTGGGGTGTGACATCATCTCTTGGCCTCATTCCCCACACAAGAGAACTGGAAACATCTGAGGAACAAAGACTGAACTCGGGAAAGTGCTGGTCCCAGGGTAAAGGGATTTCTAGCTTGTGTATTGAAACTTGGTGGACTGCTTGTATCATCAGTCAGGGTGAGAAATTGCTAATCCAAATTCTATCCATCTAGCATGTTAGGCTTAGTTTGAATTTTTTGTTATTTGCCAAGTAATCTGCCTTTGATCTGTTTGCTATCACTTATAATCACTTAAAATCTATCTTTCTGGATAACAAAAATAAATCTGCAACTAGAGTTTTTGATTTCAAAAGGGCTGACTTTCAAAAATTAAGGAAATTAGTTAGGGAAGTGGATTGGACTGAAGAATTTATGGATCTAAAGGTAGAGGAGGCCTGGGATTACTTTAAATCAAAGCTGCAGAAGCTATTGGAAGCCTGTATCCCAAGAAAGGGGAAAAAATTCATAGGAAGGAGTTGTAGACCAAGATGGATGAGCAAGCATCTCAGAGAGGTGATTAAGAAGAAGCAGAAAGCATACAGGGAGTGGTAGATGGGAGGGATCAGCAAGGAAAGCTACCTAATTGAGGTCAGAACATGTAGGGATAAAGTGAGACAGGCTAAAAGTCGAGTAGAGTTGGACCTTGCAAAGGGAATTAAAACCAATAGTAAAAGATTCTATAGCCATATAAATAAGAAGAAAACTAAGAAAGAAGAAGTGGGGCCGCTAAATACTGAGGATGGAGTGGAGGTTAAAGATAATCTAGGCATGGCCCAATATCTAAACAAATACTTTGCCTCAGTCTTTAATAAGGCAAAAGAGGATCTTAGGGATAATGGTAGCATGACAAATGGGAATGAGGATATGGAGGTAGATATTACCATATCTGAAGTAGAAGCGAAACTGAAACAGCTTAATGGGACTAAATCAGGGGGGCCCAGATAATCTTCATCCAAGAATATTAAAGGAATTGGCACCTGAAATTGCAAGCCCATTAGCAAGAATTTTTAATGAATCTAGTAAACTCAGGAGTAGTACCGAATGATTGGAGAATTGCTAATATAGTTCCTATTTTTAAGAAAGGAAAAAAAGTGATCCGGGTAACTACAGGCCAGTTAGTTTAACATCTGTAGTATTCAAGGTCCTGGAAAAAATTTTGAAGGAGAAATTAGTTAAGGACATTGAAGTCAATGGTAAATGGGACAAAATACAACATGGTTTTACAAAAGGTAGATCGTGCCAAACCAACCTAATCTCCTTTTTTGAAAAAGTAACAGATTTTTTAGATAAAGGAAATGCAGTGGATCTAATTTACCTAGATTTCAGTAAGGCATTTGATACCATGCCACATGGGGAATTATTAGTTAAATTGGAGAAGATGGGGATCAATATGAACATCAAAAGGTGGATAAGGAATTGGTTAAAGGGGAGACTGCAACGGGTCCTACTGAAAGGCGAACTGTCAGGTTGGAGGGAGGTTACCAGTGGAGTTCCTCAGGGATCGGTTTTGGGACCAATCTTATTTAATCTTTTTATTACTGACCCTGGCACAAAAAGTGGGAGTGTGCTAATAAAGTTTGCAGATGATAAAAAGCTGGGAGGTATTGCCAATTCAGAGAAGGATCGGGATATTATACAGGAGGATCTCGATGACCTTGTAAACTGGAGTAATAGAAATAGGATGAAATTTAATAGTGAGAAGTGTAAGGTTATGCATTTAGGGATTAATAACAAGAATTTTAGTTATAAGTTGGGGACGCATCAATTAGAAGTAATGGAAGAGGAGAAGGACCTTGGAGTATTGCTTGATCATAGGATGACTATGAGCTGCCAATGTGATATGGCTGTGAAAAAAGCTAATGCGGTTTTGGGATGCATCAGGAGAGGCATTTCCAGGAGGGATAAGGAGGTTTTAGTACCATTATACAAGGCACTGGTGAGACCTCACCTAGAATACTGTGTGCAGTTCTGGTCTCCCATGTTTAAAAAGGATGAATTCAAACTGGAGCAGTTACAGATAAGGGCTACTAGGATGATCCGAGGAA
>NW_025091561.1:131798-161456 GCF_009764565.3 Dermochelys coriacea | reverse complement strand
GGGTCCGGCCCTGGTATTCAGAATCAACGAAGGATGAAACTACTGCTTCTATGGATAATCCTATGGCCGCTATGGCTAGTCTCTTCTCTGCTTACACGCATTGATCCCCGTCAGAACGTATGGGTCACCTGGGCGAATCAGACAGGGCAATCTTCATTTTGTTTATCTATGGCAACACCCGTGGACCCTTTTAGTACGTGCCTTATACGTTATCCGAGTATAGATTTAAATGGATATCGAGGGTACGTTAGCAATGATAGTGTTCTTTGCTCAAGTGATTTTAATGATACTAATATTAATAATACTTGTTATCAATTATATAATGGGACACCAGGGCAACAGTGCTCTGGGGTTGCTTGGAGTTTATTGCAAGGAACGCTAATAAATTTATTAAATCAATCACTGCTTAACCCACCCCAAGAACTCACATTATTAGGATCCTTACCCGCAACAATAAACGATACTCATAATCATTCAATGGGGTGCATTGAATTAGGTGGACAATTCCATGTATTGTATTCTCAATATGGGTGGAAAATGAATGCTTCTATGTTTTCTAATATGCAAAATATTACGCCAATTGCCTCCTTTGTGGCGGGAAATTATTGTCAGCAAGGAGGGGCCAACCTAGGCTTACAATTGCCACAAAAGAGTATATGGAATAATGGATCAGCAAAGGCATTACCACCAGGGATCTTTCTTATTTGCGGAAATCGCGCATGGCTAGTTTTCCCATGGGAGGGCCATGTTATTTAGGCCGCTTGACACTGTATGCATCTAACCGTAATAGGATTAAACACCAAAACAATCGCCCTAAGCGAGCTTTGGAGGACTTTACTCCTGATTGTAAGGATACAATAACCTTTTGGGATACTCCTTCAAAAATATTTGCGGCATTTCTTGCCCCTGGTGTCGCTAGTGTAAAGAGTCTAGTTGATTTAGAGAAATTGGCTTGTTGGAGTATTAAGAAATTTAATTTAACTTCAGAAATATTAACTGCTTTACTAATGGATGTAGATAGTATTCGTCATGCGGTATTACAAAATCGTGCTGCAATTAATTTTTTGCTGTTAGCCCATGGGCATGGATGTGAGGATTTTGAAGGTATGTGCTGTTTTAATTTGTCTGACCATTCTCATTCCATCCATGAATTACTAGCACGGTTAGAACAAAATCTTCATAAATTAACAAAGGAAACCAATCCCTTATGGGATTGGTTGTCTAAATTTGGATGGCCCGGCTGGCTAACTTCGTTGTTGCATATTATAATAATAATGGGATTTTGTATTTGTATTTTTTGCTTATGTGGTCCTTGTATAATCCAATGTATGCGTTGGGCTATATCTCGCATGGTTTCTGCTGCCTTTAAAAAACAAAAAAGGGGGAGGTGTGGGAGATGGAGACTATCAAATGTTCTAAGGAAGAATTTGTCAATGGAAGATATCAGAATTTGGCAGAGCATAAAGCTACCCCACGGGTCATGAGTAACGAAGTAAACAAGATTATAAACGTTGGGAATTTGGCTACACTACAAAGCTAATAGCATGAGAAGCGACTTCTAGTTTCCAGCACAGCAGAATAATGAAACACTAAGATAAGAACATTGGATAATGAATTGTAAAAGGATAAACAACTATCGTATATATATGACTGTATAATCAGAAATAAAATGCTTTTACCAGCAACTGTCTCAGTTGTGCTGCAAGCCAGCCTGCTAACAGCGACATTTTGTAACCAATTGGTTAGGATATTGTTCTCAAGCCTCCCCAGGAAAGGGGGTATATAGGGCTTGGGGGGATATTTTGGGGGAAGATGTCTCCAAGTGGGCTCTTTCCCTGTTCTTTGTTTAAAACGCTTGGTGGTGGCAGAATACCATTCAAAAACAAGGCAAAGTTTGTATCTTGGGGAAGTTTTTATCCTAAGCTGATAAGAATAAACGTAGGGGGGTCTTTCATGAGGGTCCCCAGGTCTGTACCCTTGAGTTCAGAGTGGGAAAGGAACAGCTGACAGCTAGACTGGACGCACCTGGGCTCACGCCCTCGCATTTGTGATGCCCAACCCCCAACACCTTCCCAGGGCTCTAGCTGAAGGCAGAGCATTGGCCTGAGTGGCCAAGAAGAGGTTTCAGTCCTGAAGAAAGCAGGACTTTCAGCACAAAGGGAAAACTGCACAAGTCCAACTGCAAAGGGACTTGAGCCCTCAACTGCCTGATCGGAAGTCAGACGCCTTATCCATTAGACCACATGAGAAAAGCCTTTCCAAGCACTTCCTTGGAAAAGGTGAACACTGTGTTTGTGGGCTCAGCTACTGAGGGGGGGGGCAGAGACTCTCTGGGCACAAGAAGTGGAGTCCCCAGTGAGACATGAGTCTTAATTCTATGGATCCAGGTGCAGGACTTTGGCAGGGAGGCTTAGGGATGGGGGATTGGGGTGCAGGGGACGGACCGGCTGTCTAGGTGCAGAGATTTATTGACCCTGAGGTGCAGGAGGCAGGAAGAGGAGGAGGAATTGGCAGTGGCCATGGAGAAAGGGAGGACAGGGAGAGGATCTCAGGAAGCCTGGCCAGCTCAGTCCATTAAGCATCAGGCTCTTAAGGGAAGGGTCCAGGTTCAAGCCCCTGTCCAGGAATTCAGCTCTTGTGTGCCAGGAGCCAAATCATTCCTGGTGGTGTCCAGAGCCATGTGTGGAAAAGGGAGGCTGAGATTTGTGCACCCTGCTCTGTGGCAGGGATCCTGGTAGCTCAGACTCAGGGAAGGCTTCTGTACTCAGAGGTGCTGACTTTGAGATTTCCTGGGGGTTGCTTGACCCCTGCCAAGTCTCTTGCCATGCCGCCCTATTTCTTCCTCTCCCCACTGCTCCCACACATCTGATCACTGGCAGGAGGGAGAAGCTGAAGGAGAAGAGGAGGAGCTTGTGGGCCAGGTCTGCTAGCAGGTGGGAGGTGCTGGGGTGGGCAGCTGGCTGCCAGTGGGTGCTGAGCACCTGTTTTTTTGTTTCTGTTGGTGCTGCAGCCCTGTAGCACCCAGGGAGTCGGCACCTCTGGCTGCACTGACGGCTCCTTTCACACTCTAGAGGGAGGAACAGACCCAGGGTTATGGCTGATCTATGGGGCAGGGAGCGTTAGGTGAGTGGCAGAGGCTTCAGGTGCTGAGAGTTTGCCTGACACCTCAGGGGCACAGAGTGAGGTGGTGTCCCAGGGATCTCTATGAAAGGAGCAGAATAGGATTTACTTGGGGTGGGGAGAGAATTGAGAGCGTCTCAGGGGGTGTAGAGAGTATTGCCCGGCTTAGAGACTGGCTAAAACACAGGCCTCGCTGCGAGCAGGATTCGAACCTGTGCAGGGGAACCCCATTGGATTTCGACTCCAATGCCTTAACCACTCGGCCATCACAGCTGCGAGCACCCTAGTGCTTCAATGCCACAGAAACTGGTAAATAATCGCAATGCCCAGGCTTGACGTCATCTGAAATACAGAATTCCCACAGCAAACCTGGCTCCGAAAGCACAGGGGGCATTTGGGGTTTGTTCTCTTTGCTTGGCCATGTGCAGTCGCACAGGGAGGGCTTTTAAAAGTCTCCCCTCCCACAGAGCAGGAATGGCAAATGATTCTCAACTTGAAGCATGATGTGAATGAGGCTGTCTGTGCTTAGGGACTGACCTGTGCTAGAGAAACCAGTGACACAAAGAACCAGGCTCAGGAAAATGTTTCCTGGAGTTAATAACTGGAATAGCAGCAATATTGTGCAGGAAAATGTCTCACAAGAGGCGTTAGCACATTGGTGTTTTGGTAGCAGAAGTCACAGAGACCGGGGGAGGTCTAGCTTTGGGTTCTGGCCAACAGAGGGATGAGTTTTATTGTCTCCAAATTTCAGTCGAAAAATTCAGACCCAAACTGTGTGTGTGTGTGGGGGGGGGTTTCTGTGCTTTGCATTTGGTTTGTTTTGTTTTTCTCATTTGAAATGTCCTTGATAATTTGCCTGGGAAAACTGTTTGGAAAAGGCCAAGGACAGGTTAGAACAATTAAAAATCTCCATGGGAGTGAGGGGGTCTCTCAGTGCCGTGGGAGGGGTGGAGATAAATGAGAGGCTTTTGTTCCAGCAGTGGGAGAGGTTTGGCAGGTTCATTTTTACCAAGTGAACCCCCCTCCCCAACACACACACAAACACACACACACATTGCTCCCCTGATGCTGCTCCCCAGCTCAAACCCCACTGTGAACCAAGCATGTGACCTACAGCTTCCTACTGACAAAGCCCTTATATATCAGAGACAAACTCCCCTAGTCTGCCCCTTCCCCAGCTGAGCCCTCCCCGCACAGAGCACAGAATAGCCCCGACCTAGCTGGATCTCGTGGCAGATGACCGAGGATGCGTGTTGCTGACACAAGGATCCAAGTCTGCACACACCCAAGCAATATAATAACTTTGTCAGTTCCATTGACATAATTGTGTAGTACAGACATTGCCTGAGTATTTCACTCCCTGCACTGAGATGGGAGCGTAAACCACCCACCCACCATTGAATTCCCCCAATTTGCTATCTCTGCCCTTCCCAGAAAGTCATAAACTTCAGTTCATTCAATGTTTACGATTGATTAAATAATGTTTAGAGTTTTATTAATATAATAGAAAAATTAACAGTAAATTCTCGACAGAACACCACAACGTGAAACAGGAACAGAGACAAACCTTGTCAGTAAAGTCTCTTTTCCCCAAAGATCCTCAAAATATTTTAATTCCCCCCCACACCGTCATAGGACGTCTGTACAGGTTAAGTGCCCTACATCCATCTACCCATTAGAATTGCCCGTGTTGGACATTCCCAGACCTGGACATTGGTGAAATACAGAATTTGAGCAGGAAACCCGGCTCCCTGCACCAAGAAGGGGGGGGGGATGTTCTTCCTGTCACTTATTCCTTTATAATACCACAGAGACAGATTTTTCAAAAGCCAAACCATCCCCGCACCATCCTCAGACAGCCAATGAACAGGGAAAAGGTTACAGACAGAAGAGACCTTAAAAACAGTTAAGTCACAACAAGCCCAACTCACAAAGTCATCGAGTAGTTAAAACAATAGCCTGCTTATGTTTTGTCATTTTTGTGGGCAGAAGCTGCGGAAGCCCCCTAGAAGTGTGGGGGCACAGGCACAAAAACTGTGGCCCACCCCTTCCCCCTGAGCCACCACCCTCCCCCCAAGATCCCAACCCCACATCGCCCCATCTCCCTAAGACCCTGCCCTCCGCTTGCTCCTCTCCACCATCCCCTGCAGTCCCTTGTCCTTAGGGCTGGTAAAGACTTGGAGGGCATAGTCCCCCCCACATTTAAAAGTTGGGGGCCAGGCCCCACTCCCTCCCCCGCCCGTTCCAGCACCTCTGCTTCTGGGACTATTTTATTCTCCCCCATCTCTCTCAACCAACCATTTCCATCCTTCAGCTCAGTGACGGTCCCATACTCTTTGCTTCCTACACACAAAGATTCACACACAGACCTTGCAAGGAAAACCTCCTCAAGGGGTCAGAAGCACCTGAAATGCTGGAAAATCGAGGAGAACTGACAGTGGGACCCAGAGAGGTTCCCCAGCAGATGAAGGGGATCCCCTGCTGCCCAGGATCACCAATTGTAGGGAAGAACCAATTGGGTTTGCTTTTGGGAAGCTGCCAAGAACCAGATCTAAAATCATTATTCAGTCTGAGATACGGTTACAGCATCCACAACCCCAGTGTCACAACTCTTGAATTCGCTTGGTCCTTATATTTTACCAGTCACAGAACTAAAGGGATTTGAAATAAACCCCTGTTCAGAGTCAATGAGGAGTGAGGGATCTTGGGGCTTTTCATTTCTTAGCCTCTGGCACCATCGCGTGGCCATTTCAGTTTACTCCCTATAACAGTGGTCACCACCCGTCAATTGCGATCGACTGGTCAATCCTGGAGCCTCGGTCAGTCGATCGTGATCTCTGGGCCGCTAAAAGTCCGGCATCACAGCGGGGCTCAGAGGCTGCCTGCCCTGGCCCCGGGCCCCTCCCAGAGCCGGCTGGCTGCTGGCACATGTCTGTGGCCCGTGGGGAAAGGGGGGGGTTAGGCAGCTCCATGCGCTGCCCCCACCCCCAGAACTGTCCCCGCAGCTCCCATTGGCTTGGAAGCAGCCAATGGGAGCTGTAGTGGTGGCGCTTGCAGGTGCAGGCAGCACATGGAGACCCGCTGCCCACCTCCCTCCCAGGTGCCGCATGAACAGATGTGCCAGAAGCCAGCTGCTGAGTGGGAGCCGCCTGTGGTAAGCACCTCCCAGCTGGAGCCTGCACCCCAAACCCCAGCCCATAGCTCCCTCCAGACCCCGTACGCAAACACTCTGCCCCAGCCCGGAACCCCTCCTGCACCCAAATTCCGCCCCCCCGAGCCAACACCGAAAAGCCCCTCCTACACCCTGACACTCTCCCCCAGCCGGGAGCCACCTCCTGCACCAAGCTCCCTCCCAGAGCCTGCACCCCTCACTCCCTCCCGCACCCCAGCACTCTGCCCCACACGAGCAGGCTGCTAGGCAGCAGCTTTGGTAACAGCACACCAGTGTCTAGGTGTCTCTCTGGTGCAAGGGGTCAGTGCATTCCGATATTAACCGAAAGGCTGGTGGGTGAAGCCCACCCAGGAAGGGAGCTACGCCTGGCCTACTTCCTTCCTCCTCAAGACATCCTGGGAGCCTCAAAAGCTCCTTTTTGAGGCCTTTTTGCCACCTCAAAACTGTTCCTCTTGGCCTCAGGAGGTTCAGCTGGTTGCCCGAAGAGTGCACTGGATGCGAGTCAGAAACCCATCTCCCAACAGCCATTCCAGGTGCTCGGGCTTAATCCTCAAGGTTGAGCACAAACCCTTCAGCCAGGAACATTTTGCTCCCTTCCTGCCTCCCCCAAGCGGAAAGGGAGAAACGGACGAGATGCGCCGGCTGAAGACGCCTCCCTCTCACTTCCTTGTTGGCTGCACAAAGCTCTTGGAGTATCTCATGCCCGTCAGGGAAGCGCGGCCATGCTGCCCCCGCCTGAGTCCCGGCCGCAGCCTGGCCTGCCCCGGCCTACAGAGTGCAGACCCTGCAAGTCAATGGCAGGTCGAGTTGGGAGCTTTGGCTCTTTCCCCCGACAGCCACACAGGGCTGCCCAGAGCTGCCCAGCATCCCGAGAGCCACAATCGTGTTCTCCTGCAGCAGCCGCCTGCCGGTGCGGGTGGGAGAAGGGAACGAGGAAGCACGGCTGCCTCAAGCCGGGACAGGAGCCCACACGCAGTCTTGCCTTCAGCCCAGGCAGCCAGAGGGGCCGGGGACCTGGCAGGCCCCCGCCTCAGCCACCTCTGGCCTCATGGCCGAGGCTCTTGGGGGTCTGCTGGTCACTGCCTCACTTGAAGGCCCAGAGCAAAAGGAAACAAACACATCCCTAGCAGAGGATGGTTTCGATCCATCGACCTCTGGGTTATGGGCCCAGCACGCTGCCGCTGCGCCACTCTGCTGGGTCTTCAACCAGGGCCCCCAGCCCCCAGCATCTGAATTTCAGGACAGATTAACCTTTTGTGCGCTCCAGCACCAAACATATTTGTGGGCCCCCATGTCGTCATTGCGGGCTCCGAGCATGGGCCTGGTGTGGCAGGGCCATTGGTGCCCTAGTGTACCCGGTACAGAATCTCAGAGATATTTTTCATTTTGATCACACACCTCTACATGACTATCTGTATTGCCATACACAGCTCCCTCAGCCCCCACTTCTTCTCATTGAGCTCTATCCATGTGGGTTTATCAGTGTCCACAGTGAGCAGAACTTTCCTAGTTATCAGGGAAGCCCCCCACAGATTTATCTCCTTCCTCATTCAGACCTTCTATAGCCACGTCTCCAGTGCCACCCCATGTCACCAGTCACTGTGTGTGGTCCCCCTCTCAGCTCCACGATCCAAAGCCAGCAGATGTCTGGTCAGTTCTGACAAATCCCCTCCCCAGCGCCCATCCTGCCATTGGAGCAAGCCCCTTGCAAACACCATTTCCCCAAAGTGAGGACTTAGCCCTTGGGAATCTGAAACATCAGCCTTTCTCCCTCTGCTCCCATCTACGGGCTAGTCTACTGCCTGGTCACCACCACCTCTCCCCATGCTTGTTTCCTTTCTACTTTGGACATGCTCCCCAACCAGCTGGGACTATTCTCCCACTGCAAGCCTGACCTGCTTCCTCTTTCCCTGCTCCCCTTGACATTCCTTTCCTATGTTCTGGGGCTGGGGAGGCTGGGGCCGCACAGCCCACTCTGGGGCTGGGAGGAAGCCTGGGGGCACAAACCTCTGGTGGGAGCTGGCTGCTGCAGTGGGCGGGGGGTCTCTGGACTCTAGCAGGGTTTGCGGAAGGGACGGGGCCTCGGATGGCAGAGGCGGGGCTGGAGGTTAGTCTCCCCCAGATGGCAGTTCATGCCACGCCCATGGTGTTGCAATGGAAGAGGCTGCCCAGTCTGCACTTGTCGCGAGGTTCCCCCACTACGTGGCTGTGCAGAGGCTGCAGGAGACAGGCAGGTGATGGCAGGGGAAGGGGCATCCCAGGAGACAGGCAGGCAAAGGGAGGGGAAGGGGCAACGGAGGAGACAAGCGGTTGACAGGAAGGGAAGGGGAGATGTAGTTCAGCTGACCGAGTCCTGGCGTGGATAGCGCTAGGTGGAGGGAAGAATTCTTCTCTCAACCTGGCTACTACAGCAATGGGAAAATGCCTCCGATCACTGTAGTAACTGTCTACTCCAACGTGCTCCAGCCGTGTTTAAAGTGCAGACAGCCTACGGGCAGGTCGACACTACGGGGCTCAGTCAACCTAAGTTACGCAACTCCAGCTACACGAATAACATAGCTGGAGTTGATGTAGCTTAGATCGCCTTATTGTGGTGTCTGTTCTGTGCTGGGTGGACGGGAGAGTTTCTCTTATGACTTACCCTATGCTTCTCGTTCCGGTGGAGTACCGAGGTCGATGGGAGAGCAATCGGGGGTGGATTTAAAAGGTCTTCACTAGACCCACTGAATCGACCCACCGTTATGTAGAGACAAGCCCTAAGAGTGAAACCAGCTCTGGCTCCTGTTGGCCCTGTGGGTGCTCAGACACTGACACTGCAACAATGAGATCACGCTAACGCTTCCGTAGTCGGCAGGATTCGAACCTGCACAGGGGGTCCCCAATGGATTTCCAGTCCATCGCCTTAACTGACTTTTCAGGTTTTCTCACGACATTATAGTTCTGTGCTCTGTGAGTTCTCACGTCCCGTTTTTTGCCCAGACCGGCTTCCCCAGCACACTCACTGCTTTGTCGTTGTGCACCTGTGTCAAGGCTGAACAGCGAGAATTCCTGCCCATTTCCCGTCTGGCTAGAGCACGATGAGAGTGTGTTTGTGTTAATGACATTGCTGTAGACTGTTCATTTCCAACTTTGACAATTCACACAGTCCCTTTCCCATTCAAATCTCCAGCCACTCAGACCCAATAACAGGGGTCAAGTTTTCTCTGGGGCACTGAAATGTCTCAGGGGGCTGGTGCGTGAACTCAGCCTTGCGTTCCAGCATTATTGTTTCACGGACTAACAGCAGCTGCAGGAAGAAAGAGCCGAGCGTTCCTGCTCCGTACAGAGGAGTTTGATTTTGCTGCTTTCAATCCATGGGCTCTGCCGGGATAAGGAACATTCAGGTGTCACTGAACTGAAGGTGGGAGATGATTTGTGTCAGGGACGCTGTCTCCTATTAAAGGTGTTTATCTGGTACCGTGGAGCAGGCAGCCCTTGTTCCCAGGTCTAACTGAGGAAATAAAGTTTCTGTGCAAAATACCACAACTTGTAATGGAGAGGAGGGAAAGGCGATGGGACCAGGGCATAAGGGATGAAACATAACATGGTTCTTTCATGTGCATTAACTCTGAAAAGGGATTGATCTCCACTCCTTTGTGTTTGAAGGGATGTTTAGTTTTACCCTGGGTAAAATACAAGGCTGAAGCCATTTTATGGGGGGTAACACTAGGATTCAAGGGTTAGTTAGTGTTATAAAAAAGTTTTTAAAAAAGTCAGTTTCAACTTGAGCTGGCTGTTCTTAAAGGCGTTTTCCCAAGGTCAGCTCCAAAAGTTCTTCTAGAGACGCCCTGGGTTCCCTCATCCCTCACTGGGAACTAAAGGGAACCCCCCAGCCCACCCCCGCCAATACTGCCCTTAGCTCCAGGCTGATTTTTCCAGGGAAGGGACGTGGAATTGTCTCGTTTGCTGATGAGAAGTGAGTCAGGCCAGTTCTCTGGGTACCAGAACTTCCAGCATCTTCCCAGCCTAACCCAGGCGTCGGCCCTGCCCCAGCCTCCGCTCCACTGAGGCAGTGGCATTTTGAATCTAGAGTAGCATAGCTCAAATTTGGGGATTTTTCTACATCCAGGACAGCCTCCTGGGTAGAGATGTAGGTGCGGGGAAAGCAGCAGCCCCCGTCCAGCTGTTGCTCCTGGATGCACTGCCTTGGTGTTTGCTGGCGCTACCAGCAGGGGATTGGCGACATGTACCACCCAGCCCCTTGGGGCTCCGGGCAGTGCATCTGCAGGCATGTGGGGCTGGGGGTGTTCTTGATGGGGTAGGAAGCTTCAATTCTGCAGGCAGCTGGTGAGTTCCCAACTCACCTACCAGGGGGCTGAGAGGCTCTGGGGGAAGACTTTGGGCTCCAGCTTGCCAGGGCTCCAGAAGTGGGCTTGGGGTTTCAGGGCCCCTCCATCTCTCCCTCGTTTCAGCCCCAGGGCTCTGGGCTTTAACCTACCCACCTCCAGCCCTCCCCAGCTCCAACCACAGGGCTTCAGCAGAGGGCTCTGGTCTTCAGCCCATGGGTTATGGCTTCAGGCTTCAACCCCTGGGGCAGTGGGGCTCCGGCTTGGAAAAATTTCCACAGTTGCCACCAGCAAAAGTTGGTGGCTGCACTCTGAGGCCACCAAAAAATGGTGATGGAAACCCTGCTCCAGAGCACAGAGGGGCAGCAGCTGAGGCCAGCGGACAGCCTGGGCTGGGCAGATGCTTGTAGCAGAGCCCAGAGGGCTGTCCTGTCTCCCTCCTCAGCAGCAAACCATCAATCCCCCCACCTCTGAGACAGCAGCCTGGGGCTAAGCTCAGCGCCCACTGGGGGTTTCTCATCTTGCTCCTACTGGGGTGAGCAGGGACCTGGGGGGGTTTCTAGCAGATCCATTGGAACTGAAGGGGAGAACCAGTATTTTATATCAGACAGCTCAAGAATGGCAACAGTTGAGTAGACTATTGCTTTAACTACTAGGCCACCTTGCCTAATGAATGGCCTCTTATTTCCTTGTTTTTAAGCTCTCTGCTTTCTGCAACCTTTTCCGCAAGTTCATTGGCTGGCTGGGCACGGGAGGGTCTGTACTACTGAAAAAAACCAAGTATCAGGTACAAAACACTCCAATCCCACCTGGTGCGGGGAGCCAGGTTTGCTGTTCAAATTCTGTCCTTCATTAATGTCCAGGTCTGGGAATGTCCCACAGAAACATTTCTAATGGGCAGCTGGCTGCAGAACAGTTAAACTCCACAGAGCTCTTGTGGAGGACAGATGGGAATTAGAAACATTTTGAGGATCGTTTGTGAAATTAGCCTTTGCTGACAAGGTTTGTCTCTGTTCCTATTTCACCTTCCAGTGTTATGCAGAGGGATCTTTGGCATATTTTTGCAAGCTTAATAACCATCTCCTAAACTTTATTTACTCAAACCAGCGCTGGCGGGGTAAGGAACAATTCAGGCTGTCTCTGAACTGAAGGCGGGAGATCATTTTTTGACCGGGATCATTTTTTGACTGAACTCCACTCACTTGGATTTGAAGAGATGCTTACTTTTGGACTTGGTGAACTACGACGCTGAAGCATTTATATCCAGGGTCTCAAACTCCCAGCCTCCAGGCCATTTGCGGCCCTCCCTGAGTTCCCCTGTGGCCAATGGAATGCTGTGGGGGTGGTGCCTGGGGGCAACAGGGGGCGGAGGCCCCCCCTGCCTTGGAGCCCCAGGTAAGCACCACACCTCTGACCACCCCCCAAATCTGCATTCCCACCCAACATACCCCCCTCTCACCCCAACTATCTCCCAGAGCCTGCACCACATCCCCCCAGCCCCCAAACTCCCTCCCAGATCCTGCACCGCCTTCCTCCACACCACCCAGCCACCAATTCCCTCCCAGAGCCTGCACCCCCTCCCCCTCCTCCTGCATCTCCACCCCCGCCCCAGTCCAGAGCCTCCACCCAGGACCCAAACTCCATCCCAGCGCCTGCATCCCAGACCCCCTACCCGAACCAAACTCCCTCCCAGAGCCCAACCTCTCACCCTTTCTGCACCCAAACTCCCTTCCAGAGCCTGCACCCATTCACCTACCCCAGACCTCTTCTCCCACCCAAACTCCCTCCCAGAGCCTTTGGCAGGTGGGGGGGCATAGTTTTTTGGGGGTGGAGTTTTGGGGAGCGGGTTCTGGGCAGCATGAGGGACATTATTGGCCCACTGGGAGAATTTGAGGATTGACACTGCCTCTAAGGTAAACTGAGTTTGAGACCCTGCTTTAAGGGATTGGAGCAATGCTGGAGAGATCAAAGGGCACAGAGCTGGGGAGCAGTGTGTGCTCCAAGGAAAGTTGTTGTGCTCTGGCGACACAGAGCGGGTGTGGGGATTTTGTAAGCTGTGGTGTTTGTAGAGAGATAAAGTTCACTTAACCCCCAGGTTAAAAACTGTTCCTGCTCTGGGAATCCTTTGTTGAGAGTGTAGCTCACTGGTTGACTATTTGCTAGCAGGGCAATGGGTTTCTAGTTCAAATCCAAGTGCTTCCCTTTAAAAACTTTTTCAAATGAAAATCGATTTCCAGACACATCTCCAGTGTGTTCAGGAGTTTGCTGAATGGGGGATGCTTGAAATGAATGTAAACACTCAGCATTTCCCTATGTGAATGTAGAAAACCCAGCAGAGCTGTCCAGCAGCTGAAATCCGCTCCAGTCCTCGCATCTCCAAGAGGGACACTCTGTATTTGAGGCATGTGCGACACCTCTGGGATGATGACAGGTGAAGAAATGCTGGATTCAATGAAAGCTGAGACCACAGGAGAGGAAGGTGGACGGCAGCACCACACAGGGTCATAAGACTCAGACTGGGGGTTTCACTGTCACTACCCCTGTGTTTGCCTTCATTTATATCCTAAGAAACACACCCTCCCCCACACACTGTCACACCCAACCTTTTCCCCTGGAGCCCAACCCAACCCTACCCTACCCCTCTCCCACACACACTCCATGGGACCCACCTCTCGGTGACACCCATATGGGGGCTTGCCTCTGCATCGCCCCAACAGGGGACCAGTGAGCCTACAAATAGAAAAGACTTCCCTTCACTTCTTCAGAGTCTCGTTAACCTCACCCAGGAGAAGTTCCAGCCCCTGTGGCCTCAAAGCACCAACCATCCCCTCAGCAGCGGAAGGTGGGAACCAGCTCGATCATGTAGAAGGAGGCTCCCCAGCTCTGTTGCTGCCGTCCTGCAGCATTTAATGTGGATTTGTTTTAGCTAATGCAACCCCCTCATCCATACATACATCCATGGAACAAGGAGTCAAGTCCCTAACTAGGGGTTCCACTGGTGCAATGGGTTAGTTAGCCCATAGTACTTATAGAGCAGTCCTGTGTGGAATAATGCTGAGGTTGTGAATTCAAACTTACCTGGAGCACTGCTTATTTTTAAAGCAAATGGCTTCTGACAATCATTTTGCCCTGTGGAAAATACAATTCCAGCTCAGAAGACACCGAGGTCCCTCACTTTACCGAGTGCAGGGCAGATTTCACACATCGAAATCCACCAATCCTCTGCTATCCACCCGCCACCTGTGTCAAGAGGGGTCAAGCAGAGCCCAGAGCATGGCACATTCTGTGATTCTTCACCCCCTGACCCCCCTCAATCTTTGCTTCCGAAACCACCTTTGTGAATACCCTCTTGTCTATGACACTCAAACACTGCCTGTGTGTGTGGTTTTTCTTTATACCTGTGTGGGCCCACAAAATTTTAGTAAAGGACCAACAGTCCCCTTACACAAGCCAGCCCTGTGAGGGTCACTGATGGCCAATGAAGGCAGCAGAAGCTGGTCCCATGGTGTAATGGTCAGCACTCAGGACTCTGAATCCTGCAATCTGAGTTCAAATCTCAGTGGGACGTTGTGGTAAATCCTTGGAGCTCAAAGTGCTCCTGTCTCCGGCTACACAAGAGCGACTTGTTTACCTCCTACTGGCTGACTCCTGCCCACTGGAGTCCAGTTTTGCATGGGATGGCTGCCGTGGTTGGGGCTCTAGAACTGGATGGAGCCAGGTGCAGGGCAGCTTAGACATGGGGGATTGGGGTGCAGCGGGTGGCCGGCTCTCTAGGTGCAGAGATTTATTGACCGTGAGGTGCAGGAGGGAGGAAGAGAAGAAGGAATTGGCAGAGGCCGTGGAGAAAAGGAGGACGGGGAGGGGCTCTCAGCAAGCCTGGCCAGCTCAGTCCATAGTTCATCAGGCTTTTAATGGGCTGAACCAGGGTTCAAGCCCCTATCCAGGCACTCAGTTCTCCGGTTGCCTTGTGTGCAGGAGCCAAGTCATTCCTGGTGGTCTCCAGAGCCATGTGTGGGAAAGGGAGGCTGAGACTTGTGCACCCTGCTC
The DNA here is from genome assembly GCF_009764565.3 of Dermochelys coriacea. Taxonomy (NCBI): domain Eukaryota; kingdom Metazoa; phylum Chordata; order Testudines; family Dermochelyidae; genus Dermochelys; species Dermochelys coriacea. The sequence goes on along the minus strand of NW_025091561.1, from coordinate 146,792 downwards.
TGTGGCAGGGATCCTGGTAGCTGAGACTCAGGGAAGGCTTCTGTACTCAGAGGTGCTGACTTTGAGACTTCCTGGGGCTTGCTTGACCTCTGCCCCAAACCCAACCCTGTCCTATTTCTTCCTCCTGCACACTGGATCAGTGGCAGGCGGGAGGTGCTGAAGAGGAGGAGCTTGTGGGACAGGCCTGATAGCAGGTGGGAGGTGCTGGGGGGGAGCTGGCTGCCAGTGGGTGCTGAGCAGCTACTGTTTTGTTTCCGTTGGTGCTGTAGCCCTCTAGCACCCATGGAGTCGGCACCTCTGGCTGCACTGACGGCTCCTTTCACACTCTAGAGGGAGGAACAGACCCAGGGTTATGGCTGATCTATGGGGCAGGGAGCATTAGGTGAGTGGCAGAGGCTTCAGGTGCTGAGAGTTTGCCTGACACCTCAAGGGTACAGTGTGAGGTGGTGTCCCAGGGATCTCTATGAAAGGAGCAGAACAGGATTTACTTGGTGTGGGGAGAGAATTGAGAGTGTCTCAGGGGTTGTAGAGAGTATTGTCCGGTTTAGAGACTGGCTAAAACACAGGCCTCGCTGTGAGCAAGATTCAAACCTGCGCAGGGGAACCCTATAGGATTTTGACTCCAGCGCCTTAACCACTCGGCCATCACAGCTGTGGGCACCCTAGTGCTTCAATGCCACAGAAACTGGTAAATAATCACAGTGCCCAGTCTTAAAAAGAAAAGGAGGACTTGTGGCACCTTAGAGACTAACAAATTTATTAGAACATAAGCTTTTGTGAGCTACAGCTCACTTTATCGGATGCAAAAAGTGGAAACTATAATGGGGAGATTTATATACACAGAGAAAATGAAAGAATGGGTGATACCATAGACACTGTAAGGAGAGTGATCAGGAAAGATGAGCTTTTACCAGCGGGAGAGCGGGGGGTGGGGGGACGGGGGCAGTGGCGGGGGGAGGGGAAACTTTTGTAGTGATAATCAAGGTGGACCATTTCCAGCACTTTTCAAGAACAATAGGAGGGAAAATAAACAAGGGGAAGTAGTTTTACTTTTTTGTCAAAAGAAAAGGAGTACTTGTGGCACCTTAGAGACTAACAAATTTATTAGAGTATAAGCTTTCGTGAGCTACAGCTCACTTCATCGGAGTGAAGCTGTAGCTCACGAAAGCTTATGCTCTAATAAATTTGTTAGTCTCTAAGGTGCCACAAGTACTCCTTTTCTTTTTGCGAATACAGACTAACACGGCTGCTACTATGAAACCTACTTTTTTCTAATGACACATCCCCTCCCAGTCTATATTCAAGCCTAAGTTAGTTGTATCCAGATAGGAAATTAACTCCAATTCAGCAGTCTCCCTTTGGAGACTGTTTTTGAAGTTTTTTTGTTGAAGAATTGCCACTTTTAGGTCTGTAATAAGAGATTGAAGTGAAATACAGAATTTCCCCACAGCAAACTTGGCTCCGAAATCACAGAGGGGATTTGGGGTTTGTTCTCTTTGCTTTCCCATGTACAGTCGCACAGAGAGGGCTTTCAAAAGTCTCCCCTCCCACAAAGCAGGAATGGGAAATGATTTTCAATTTGAAGCTTGTTGTGAATGAGGCTGTCTGGACCACAGGGCCAGGGACTGACCTGTGCTAGAGAAACCAGTGACACACAGAACCAGGCTCAGGAAAATGTTTCCTGGAGTCAATAACTGGAATAGCAGCAGTATTGTGCAGGAAAATGTCTCACAAGAGGCGTTAGCGCACTGGTGGTTTGGTAGCAGAAGTCACAGAGACCGGGGGAGGTCTAGCTTTGGGTTCTGGCCAACAGAGGGATGAGTTTTATTGTCTCCAAATTTCAGTCGAAAAATTCAGACCCAAACTGTGTGTGGTGGGGGTTTCTATAGTTTGCATTTGGTTTGGTTTGTTTTTCTCATTTGAAATGTCCATGATAATTTGTCTGGAAAAACTGTTTGGACAAGGCCAAGGACAAGTTAGAACAATTAAAAATCTCCATGGGAGTGAGGGCGTCCCTGAGCACTGAGGGAGAGGTGGAAATTTTCATGAGGGGAATTGAGGAGATAAATGAGAGGCTTTTCCTCCAGCAGCGGGAGAGGCTTGGCAGGTTCATTTTTATCAAGTGAACCCCCCGCCCAAACACACACGCACACACACATTGCTCCTCTCTAGCTGCTGCCCCAGCTCAAACCCCACTGTCAACCCCAGCATGTGACCTACAGCTTCCTGCTGACAAAGCCCTTATATATCAGAGACAAACTCCCCTAGTCTGCCCCTTCTCCCAGTTGAGCCCTCCCTCGACAGTGGCCAGGACAGCCCCGACCTAGCTGGATCTTGCAGCAGATGACCGAGGATGCGTGTTGCTGACACACCCAAGCAATGTAATAACTGTGTCAGTTCCAGTGACATAATAGTGTAGTATAGTCATTGCCTGAGTATTTCACTCTGTGCACTGAGATGGGAGCGTAAAACACCCACCCACCAATGCAGCCATTGAAATCCCCCAATTTACTATCTCTGCCCTTCCCAGAAAGTCATAAACTTCAGTTCCTTCTTGTTAGCAGAGGGGACATTCAAGTGACAGTAATGTTTACGACTGATTAAATAATGGTTAGAGTTTAATTAATATAATAGAAAAATAAACAGTAATTTCTTGACCAAACACCACAAGGTGAAACAGGAAGAGAGACAAACCTTGTCAGTAAAGTCTCTATTCCCCAAAGAGCCTCAAAATATTCTTAATGCCCACCCCACTGCCATAGGACGTCTGTACAGGTTAAGTGCCTACATCCATCTTCCCATTAGAATTGCCCGCGTTGGACATTCCCAGACCTGGACATTGGTGAAATTCAGAATTTGAGCAGAAAACCCGGCTCCCTGCACCAAGAATGATGTGGGGGTGGGGGCGGGGTTCTTCCTGTCACTTACTCCTTTATAATACCACAGAGAAAGATTTTTCAAAAGCCAAACCATCCCCGCACCATCCTCAGTCAGCCAATGAACAGGGAAAAGGTTACAGACAGCAGAGACCTTAGAAACAGTTAAGTCACAACAAGCCCAACTCACAAAGTGGTCAAGCAGTTAAAACAATAGCCTGCTAATATTTTGTCATTCTTGTGGGCAGGAGCTGAGGAAGCCCCCTAAAAGTGTGGGTGCCACAGGCTCCCAAACTGTGTCTCCACCCCTTCCCCCTGAGCCCCCACCTTCCCCCCAAGTTCCCAACCCCACATCGCCCCATCTCCCCAAGATCCTGCCCCCCGGTTGCTCCTCTCCACCCTCTCCTGCAGTCCCTTGCCCTTAGGGCTGGGAAAGAGTTGGAGGGAATAGTCTCCCTGTCACGGATGTGGGGGAGTCCGGGGCCTGCACCCCTCTTCCTGGGATTCACTGTGACTCTCAGCCAGCCACTAAAATGGAAGGTATATTGGACAATAGGAACACAGTCTAAAACAGAGATTGTGGGTAGAACCAGGACCCCTCAGTCAAGTCCTTCTTGGGGGAGCAGGGAGCTTAGACCCTACCTGGGGTTCCCTGCTTTCAACCACCCAGCACCAAACTGAAACTAACCCCCCCCCAGCAGGCTCCCTCCTGCAGCCTTTGTCCACCTTCCCAGGGCAGAGGTGTTACCTCCCCCTCCCCGTCCTGGCTCAGGTTACAGGCTCTCAGGTCTCCCATCCCCAGTGAAACTCCCCTGTCACATTCCCAGGTCAACACTTCCCCCTTCCTCCTGCACCACACTCCCCAACCTTTAAAAGTTGGGGGCCAGGCCTCACTCCCTCCATCGCCTGTTCCAGCATTTCTGCTTCTGGGAGTATTTTATTCTGCCCCATCTCTCTCAATCAACCATTTCCATCCTTCAGCTTAGTGACAGCCCCACACTCTTTGCTTCCTACACACAAAGATTCACACACAGACCTTGCAAGGAAAACCTCCCGAAGGAGTCAGAGCACCTGAAGTGCTGGAAAATCAAGGAGAACTGACGGTGGGACTTAGAGGTTCCCCAGCAGATGAAGGGGATCCCCTGCTGCCCAGGATCACCAATTGTAGGGAAGAACCAATTGGGTTTGCTTCTTGGAAGCTGCCTGGAATCAGATCTAAAACCATTATTCAGTCTGAGATACGGTTACACCAGCCACAACCCCAGTGTCACCACTCTTGAAATCGCTTGGTCCTTATATTTTACCAGCAACAGAGCTAAAGGAATTTGAAATAAATCCCTGTTCAGAGTCAATGAGGAGTGAGGGATCTTGGGGCTTTTCATTTCTTAGCCTCTGACACCATCGCGTGGCCATTTCAATTTACTCCTTATAACAGTGGTCACCACCCGTCAATTGCGATCGACTGGTCGATCCTGGAGCCTCGGCCAGTCGATCCCTATCTCTGAGCCACTAAAAGTCCAGCTGGCTGCTGGCACATCTCTGCGATCCATGGAGAAAGGAGGGGTAAGGCATCTCCACGTGCTTCCCCCGAACCCAGAACTGTCCCTGCAACTCCCATTGGCTTGCAACTGGCCAATGGGAGCTGTAGGGGTGGTGCTTGCAGGTGCAGGCAGCGCACGGAGACCTGCTGCCCCTTCCCTCCCAGGGGCCGCACGCACAGACGTGCCAGAAGCCACCTGCTGACTGGGAGCCGTCTGTGGTAAGCCCCTCCAAGCCAGAGCCAGCACCCCAACCCCCAGCCCAGAGCTCCCTCCCAGACCCTGTAACCCCTCCCGCACCCCAACACTCAGCCTCATCCTGGAACCCCTCCTGAACCCAATTTTCCCCCCGAGAACCTACACTCCTCACCCCCCTACATCCCAACACTTGGCCTCAGCCCAGAGCCCCCTCCTGCCCAAATTCCCCCCAGAATTTGCCTGCGGAAGAGAGCCTGAGTGAGTGTCTGATTGGCTGCTAGCCTGCAGGGGGCGGGCATTAGGGTGTCTGTGTGTTTGCGTCAGGGAAGCCTGGCTGTTTAAAAATAGCCGGAGCCTCGCGAACCAGCTGAGCGGCAGCGGAGCAGCGGAGCAGCGGGGACAGCAGAGCAGCTCACAGCAGGAGTTTGCCTGGGAGTTCGCCTGGAGTGAGCCCAGTGAGGCTTACATCTTGCCAACGTCTCTGAGGAAGCTCATAGTAGGTAGGTGATATGGAAGGGGGGGGTTCAGCTGTTGTGACCTGCACTGGATGTGCCATGTTTGTCTTTCTTCCACAGGACAGAAGCGACTTTGTCTGTACAAAGTGCAAGCTGGTCTCCATATTGGAAGAGAAGATTGAAGGTCTGGAGCAACAGGTAACGACCCTGCGTTGTATACGAGAGACTGAGGATTTTCTGGACCAAACTCAGGATAGGCTTCTAGGGGCACAAAGCTCTAAAGATATAGAGCAGGTTGCACAGAGAAGCCAAGAGGCCAGTGAAGAAGCTTGGCAACATGTGACCTCCAGAAGAGGTAAGCGGAATGTCCGGGTTCCAGTAACACAGACACCAGAAAGTGGTCCATATTTCAAGCGGTGCCAGAAACTGACACAGTGCCCGAGGGCAACCTTTGCTCTGCACATGCCGGCCATGCACACTGGCATGGACGGACAGTTTCCGATGAACGATACACCACCACACATCTCGGTACTTAAGAGGCACCTGGCTCACGTGCAGATACTTTAAGGCTCCCGTCAGCAAGTTCCCAGCGAGAAGTGAGACTTCATTCTATGGAGCCAGGTGCAGGACTTGGGCAGGGAGGCTTAGGCCTGGGGGATTAGGATGCAGCGGATGGGCCGGCTGTCTAGGTGCAGAGATTTAGTGGCACTGAGGCACAAGAGGGAGGAGGAGGAGGAATCCTGCTGATAGGCAGTGTCTGTGGAGAAAAAGAGGAGGGGTTTCTGGGACTTTTTTGCCTCTCTTTTGCCTGCCTCCTCGCTCTTGTGGGGAAAGGGGTAGATTCTATCAGGAAGCCCAGCTAGCTCAGTCAGTAGAACATCAGGCTCTTCATCTAAGGGGCCAAGGTTTGAGCCCCTGTCCAGATGCTCAGCTTTTAAATTGCCTTGTGTGCCAGGAGCCAAATGGTTCCTTGTGGTGTCCAGAGCCACACAGGGATTCCCAGAAGCTGTGGCCATTTCCTGGAAAGGCCCCTTTCTCCTGCTGAGTCCATAAGAAGCAGGATAGAAGCCCACATCTGCAGGAGCAGGCCTATAAAGCACCAGTCTCGGGTTTGCTGTGGGGCCAGGTGTTGAGCAAGCCAAGGGGAGGGAGAGAGGAGAAGAGAGAGGGAGGGATGTGAGCTGGATTTACTCTGAGTCCTGCAGCTGGGCTGCAGCCAGGCTAGGAGGCAGCCCTCTTGGTTGACCGACTAGCCCAAAGTCACTTTGGCGGTGTTGGTCTTTACCCAGGAACGCTGAAGGGTGGGCCTGAGGGAGGGAGACTCAATCCTCCTCCCTATTGGTCAGGGCAGGGGAGGAGGCTGTAAGAGTGGCCAGGTTGATGAGCTGGGCCTTCTAGAGATTGGGGAGGGTGGAGTTGACTTGGGCATTGTGCTGGCAAAATGCCTCAGGGTACTGGAGGGAGGAGGAGACCAGGGCTAGGGCTGGGAAGAGTTAGAGAGAGAGCAGGAGGTTGCTGCTATTGTTTCCTGCTCCCTTTTCCTTGACTAGTTTCTCCTCTGTATGAACTTGCTCTTTTTCTTTGTGAGCTTGGCTAGCTCAGTTCGTAGAGCATCAAACTTTTAATCTGAGGGTCCAGAATTCAAGTCCCTGGTCAGGTGTTGAACTATTCCACAAGATCATAAAAGTCTATCTCTTTGGCATCCTTCTGGGTGTCTTTTTCTCTTCAGGATTTTGCCTTTCCTAAGAAGGGCCTTTTGTGGGTGGGATTGCAGGGGAAACTTCCTGACATCCTGTGATGAAGCAGGACTGTTCTTAATATTTCCTCTGAATAGTGTGGGGATGCCTCATTTTCCCCTAGGCAAACCTTAAGTATCTAGGGGGTGGGATAAGGGTGTATGATCATTGCAGAGCCCAAGGGGGCAGGTGTGTGCAGGGGTCTGGACACAGAGAATGGCCGACACCCTGTTTCCTGGCAAGTGATGGCCTGGACCCTTCCCCCTGCAAGGTGAGAGCTAAAGGGTTGGAGAACAAAGGAATCGGGTGACCTCCTGGCCTGGGAAAAGGACAAAGTCCAGAGGAGGGGGCGGCTGGAGAGAGTTTCAGTTTGGGGCTGTCTGGGGACATGGAGTGAAGTGCAGACGGGGTTGTCTGGTTCACAGCCCCCCAAAATGGACCTGGCTGAGGGGTCCTGTTCTCTGTACCTACAAGCTGGTTTAGACCATGTTCCTGTCGTCTAATAAACCTCGGTTTTACTGGCTGGCTGAGAGTCACGTCTGACTGTGAAGTTGGGGTGCAGGACCCTCTGGCTTCCCCAGGACCCCGCCTGGGCGGACTCGCTGTGGGAAGCGCACGGAGGGGCAGAGGATGCTGAATGCTCCGAGGTCAGACCCAGGAAGGTGGAAGTTTTGTGAGTTTTTTGCCCTGCAGACAGGCTGCTCCCAGACAGGAGACTTCCCAGAGTCCTGCCTGGCTTCGTAGGGAACAGTTCCAGAGCATCGCCCGGGGACTCCGTGACACATCCCCTCTGTCCTCACAGGCTGGAGGAATAAAGGCCTCTGGGCATATAGCAGTTTCCTCCCAGATGGCTGGCTCCATTTCACGTGGTGGAGGGGGAAGCTCGGTCTCTTTGCCTCTGTTTCTGCCTTCACGAGGCTGTGCAGATCTGGCTGGCCTGTCTGAGTCAGGATGTGCTGAATGTTTGGAGCTTTTACTTCATATTGATGGCTCCCCCCTACAGCAGAGCGATGTGGGCTCCGTGGAGAGCCTGAAAGAATTGCCCCGTCAGCGTTAGGTGCTCACCCAGCACTTGGCTTCCCTTCAAGGGAGCGGTGAGGAGGGCGGGGCTCAGGCCCCCCAGTTGGAGAGGGGTGCAGGCAAAGATTTCCATACACCCCACCATGAATTTCCTCAAAGCCCCTCCCCCCCGTACATTTTTGAACTATTTACATGCAGTGTTGCCAATGTAGTGATTGTTTGGACATTTGAATTGAAATTGAAATATTAATACACACTTTAAAAGCATATAATGTGTATGATAAAATACGTGTATCTGAAAAAGTATAATAGATTTGAAAAGTATGAACATAGACTAGCTTCTTTATACAGCTGTTGTTTTTTATGACTCTGTGAGTGCATTCATGTTGGTGATGTTGGCCAACCTAATAATTTCAAATGATGATTTGTAAGCAAGTCTAAATGAGCTCTCTGACAGTTTGTGATGAGTTGGGGGCTGGGGGAAAGGCTTCAGGACCAGATTGTATTTACATTCACATCTAATCTACCTAGGTATCCAGGAAACAGAGCTGTGTTGCCCAAGTGATAGATTTTGGTTGGGGTTGGGTTACAAATCACTTGATTGCGCAGGGTGGAGGGGTAATGAAATGTTGTTATTCTTATTGTCTAAGTAAAGGGCAGTAGAACTGGACTTAGCCTCTGCTGATGTTACACAGACAAACCTGCACAGGATCATTTCCGGGGTCAAGACAAGATGTCACGTTTATTATAACACAATTTGATTTATGAGCAATAACTAATATCTAATACCTGTGTATACACACACACACATCAAATGTTCTGCAGCTGGTAGATAGTTACCAGTCCTGAACATAGCTTGAGTTCGTGGCTTGATTTCGCAGCTTGGGATCGTAGCTCTTGGTGGCTAACTGGCCAGTAAAGCTGGGCATGAGGAAGGGCTGGGTCTCTGTCAGACACACACTGACGCCCCTTGATGTTGGCAGCAGAATGTTACCCAAAGTCTTCCATCTCACCCATCTTTTTTATAGGTTTTTAGTTTGAATCCAGCGTCTATAGGACTTGCTTTGTCACGCTGCCTCTGGGTTTGGTGTGATTGATCACCCGTCAATTGCAGATGTGATTTCAGCCTAGGACCTGGCTTTGATCTTCCTTCTGTTGTAACTTTGTTCTTTTCTTTTTAGGGTGACTCTTCTTACTTTGTCAGGGCTGTTGTCTGCATCTTCAGACATTGGTATTTGAATTTTATTTCATCAGGAGAGGCTGGCGCTGGAGGTTGATTCCATCATCCATCCATACCTCATTCACACATCTAAACTAAATTAATAAGATTACATCAGGGTTTAGCAAAAATGAAGATCACAGCAAGCTTTTACAAAATGGAGTGAGCATTTTAAAATGGAGTTTGGGACAAGTTAAAATGGAGTTTGAGTTACAATATGGAGGTCGGACTAGATGATCAGAATGGTCCCTTCTGACCTTAGTATCTATGAATCTATGAAGTGCAAGGAATGGCAAACAGTGAACAAACTTTACAATATAGACAAGTATAATGAATGACAAACAGTGAGCAGAAGTTACAATGTTAAAGCAGTGTAAATTTCAGGGATTTAAGCAGCAATTGGATTAAAAGTGAAATTTACAAGGGCAGCGGCCTGAACAGCTGTGGCTCTTAACAAGCAGCTTAATTGTCACTTAGTCAGTTATTGGGGTACCCAGTTTTATGAATGAATGAAGTTCATTAATAAAACTTTACTTATGAAATTATAGGAATAAAGTGAACAATTACAAACAATTTCATTTATCAGGTCTACATTGTCCCCCTTTTAATCCTTCAATCTAGGGGTATTGAATGGGTCACACATGGGTCACACTTTATGTAATTGTTTCAAGGCTATATATTGTGAAGCAATGTGAGCCTGTGGTTTCAGCTTAAAATACAGTCTTTTCATCCTGCAGCACATGCCACACATTACAATTAACATGAAGCTTCTCAGAATAAAGAAAAGAACACTTGGGTGTAACATACTTTTTAAAGTTGAAGACCAAGAGGGGGCCCATCCTTTAAAAATACCATACCAATGGTGCGTCATGATTTGTTCTGCTTGTGCGGACACTCTTAATATTTCAAATCCCTGATGTAAAATAGCCAAACTGCGTGTCTGACCCTGGGTCCATGTGGTTTCAGCCAGTTGGCTAATTTGTTCATTTCTCTTCATTAGTTCAAAAAGACTTGTCCAATTGACCCCCAAAGAGAAGTTAAAGTCTCGAATATTCCTGGTATCCATTGTGTTAGTTCTTTTATTCTCATGAGTTGGGAAGTAATACGTTAAGGTGGGAGTTTTAACATAGTTCTATGACACATACACTGTTCTACTCGCGGTTCTGAGATGTATTTATCTTGCCACACTAGCTCCTCTAATCGAATGGCCCAGACACAACTTTTTCTATCAAAATACACTTTTGTGGTACTGTTATCTAGTTCATCCCAGTAGGTTGCCAGACTTTTATGTTGTAAGGAGCAGGGCTCTTCTACTTTTGGTAAGGTAGGACATACCCATTGTTGTGCAGTCCACCTTGTACACAAGCGATGCTCTCTGATTTCAGTGCTGCCCAGTGGGAGGCCGCACCCCAACCCCCAGGACTGAGCCCCCTCACAAAGCAAGCAGTCCCTACCCCCTCCTGCACCCCAACCCCCAGGACTGAGCCCCCTCACAAAGCAAGCAGTCCCTACCCCCTCCTGCACCCCAACCCCCAGCCCTGAGCCGCCTTCCAGAACCAACTCCCCATACCCCCTTCTACATCCCAACCTCCTCCTGCACCCCAAGCACCAACCCTGACCCCTCTCCCAGAGCCAGCACCCTGTACCCCCTCCTGAACCTCAACTCTCTGCACCAGCCCAGAGCCCCCTCCTGCACCCAAATTCCCTCCTAGAGCTTGCACCCATCACCCCCTCCTGCACCCCAACCCCCTACCCCAGGTTCAGCCCAGAGCTCCCTCTCACACTGCGAACCCCTCAGCCACAGCCAAGAGCAAGCCCCCCATCCCAAACCCCAATGCCCTGCCCCAGCCCGGTGAAAGTGAGTGATGGTGGGGTAAAGCGAGCAACAGGGGGGTGGGGGGATGGATGAGTGGGGTGCAGCTTTGGGGAAGGGGCAGGATCTCAGGGATGGGGTGGGGTAGATCTTGAATTACCCTTAGATTCAAAAAGTGATCTTGGGCGTAAAAAGGTTGGAGAGCACTGCTGTAGGCTCTTTGCAGATAACTTGAAAATTCTCTGACTGGATCACTGTATCTAATTCACATCTAGAGAAAGAGAAAAATATACACAAACACCAAATAAAGCCATATTTTAAGTTTGTGTAAATTTAGAATAATCAGGAGATAATACAGAAAGATATTCCTAATCCCAAAACTTGAGGTCTCATCTGAACATGAGAATGGTGCCAGACTGGGTCAGACCAGTGGTCTATCTAGCCCAGTGTCCTGTCTTCTGACGATAGCCAATGCCAGGTGCTTCAGAGAGAATGACCAGAACAGGCAGCCATGGAGTGACCCATCCCCGGTCATCCAGTCCCAGCTCCTGGCAAACAGAGGCTAGGGACACTCACAGCATTGGGTTGCAATCCTGGCTAGTAGCCATGGATGGACTTATCCTCCATGAACTGATTTAGTTCTTTTTTTAACCCTCTGATACTTTTGGCCTTCACAACCTCCCCCGGGCAACCAGTTCCACAAGGAGACTGTGGCCATGTGTGAATTAGTTTCAGAGTAGCAGCATGTAGTCTGTATTCGCAAAAGAAAAGGAGTACTTGTGGCACCTTAGAGGACTAACAATATCAATATCTTTATATACACAGATAGACAGAGAACATGAAACAATGGGTGTTCACTCCTCCTTACAGGGTGTATGGTATCACTTAAGATGAGCTATTATCAGCAGGAGAGCGGGACAAAAGATTTTATCCCCTCCCTGCCCCCCCCACTCTCCTGCTGGTAATAGATCATCTTAAGTGATCACTCTCCTTACAGTGTGTATGGTAACACCCATTGTTTCATGTTCTCTGTCTATCTGTGTATATAAATCTCCCCACTGTATTTTCCACTGAATGCATCCGATGAAGTGAGCTGTAGCTCACGAAAGCTTATGCTCCAGAACAATTTGTTAGTCTCTAAGGTGCCACAAGTTCTCCTTTTCTTTTTGCAAATACAGACTAACACGGCTGCTACTCTGATGTGTGCATAGACTCTCAGCTGCCAAGCCGGAGGGGGCACTTGGGACTCGATCAGACTGGCTCAGTGAAGGTGAGGGACTGACAGACCAATACAGATGCTCTCCAGAGTATGGAGCAGCTTCCGCCCATGCAGCCAGGCAATGAGCATTTCCCACAATGAACCTGGAGCCGAGGGGGAGGCGGCAGCTGCTGTTCCCGCTCCTCAGGGAAAGGCCTGTCAGCAACAGACACTTGTTACTCAGCCACTGCTAAGGGCGTCGGGTTCCTCTGATGAGAGTGTGGAGCAGCCGTTCGTTTTCCTGTTCACACTCCTCTGGTGTGAAAACCGGGGAGGGGAAGCAGAAGCCCCACTTCCCCTCCCTAAATGACGTCAGGGGGAAAGCCAGGACACAGGGTGGGGTGGCAAGTGGGGGCCAGACTCTTGCCGCCAGCTGGTCTAGTGTAGTTCAGGGTCCAGCTCAAATTCCTCCCCACGCACTGGCCCCCAATCTCCTTCCACCACCAGATCAACCTGGGAACTCAGGCAGGAATGGGGTGAGGCAGCAAGTCAAGCTGAACAAGGCAGGCAAAAGTGACTCTTGCCTTCATGGACCACACACAACAACGTCCTTTTTGTGTGCCATGGCTGACAAAACATCCCGGACAGAGAAGCAGCAGGGCAAAAGACTACCACATGGTTGCCAAAGTAGCTCAGTTGGGAGAGTGCTAGACTGAAGATCTAAAGGTCTCTGGTTCAATCCCAGGCTTTGGCAGGCCTTTTTATCCCTCTTTATGCAGGGGTGGCTTGTTTTCTAGGAGCACAGTGGCATCTTTACCTGAGGTGAGTCCCTGATTTTGAGCTCCCCAGCCTGACAACAGAGCATGGGCTTCTGCCCCTAGTTGGCCCACCTGACTTTTAACAATGAGAGACGGGAGCCGTCTTTCCAACACACTTATTGGTCAACCCAATACAGCAGGAAGAGAGTGAGGCATGGCCATCAGAGATGGTGCTAGAGGGGGTGCTGGGCAATGACGGGCAGGGACTGGGGATGAAGGCTCCTCTGCGCAGCTGAGCAAGGGCAGTACTGAGGAAAGGGCATCTGTGAAAGTGTCCACGTGGAGCAAGGCAGGAATTGGGGGCCCAGGAGGAAGCGCTTATTGTTCAGAGTGCCTGGAGCAGCTGGACTTGGACATGGTGGGCCATTCAGGAAATGCAGATTAATGAGTTTAGGGCAGATGGATGGGCAGAGGGTGACTGGAGGAAGGGCCCATCTTTCTGGTCCTCTGGCCAGGGAAGAATGATGAGCTGGAGTCTTGTTCTTCACATTCGTGGATAGAGTACAGAACGTGGTGGAGCTATGACCAAGGAGGGCATTACTGGTGGGACTTTGTGCTCCATGGCACTGGTTACCACTGTATTTGTGTGTATGGTCCCCAGTTAATGTGTGAAAGGAAAGATCAATGGAAGGCACTGGCTCCCTTCCTCTGGACCACATGGTGTTTGCTGTGGGGGGGGATTTTTAATTGTGTCAGCTGGCCTGAGGGCCACGGGTCCCGTTTTCCAGACCGTCAGAGGACACGTTTTTACAATAAGCACTACCTGGCAAAGGTTTGAAGCAAGGTTGCTTAGAGGACTTGTTTTCTCCATAGTGAATCCAGTGAGGGCGGGCAGTAGCCTCCTGTTCCTCTCATCCGAGCTCACACCAGCCGCAGAGGGGGTACACCTTTCTGGGGGGCAGGCCAGGAGTCGCACTGACTGGATTATGTGAAAGAGAGCAACGCGACAGCCCAGTGCAGGGTAGTGCCAATGGACTGTTCAGATCACGCAGCTCTCACCATGTACCTCAATGTGGGCAATTCCCTGACCCAGGACAGAGGATATTGGAAGCTGAACTTCCAGCGCTTGCAAGATAAAGGGGAGGGGCGGCTAGGCCTGGTGGGTGTTGGCAGAACGGGAAAGCCATCAGAGGGTTCGATGGCAACCAGGAGGAGTGGTGGGAGTTGGTGAGGGAGGAGTTGGCGGCTTTGTTCCGGTGGCCAGGCAACACCACAAGTTAAAGAAACCAACAGGGCCAAGTCCTGCAGCATCGTCTGTGGGATTTCCACAAGAGCATCCAGGCAGGGGGAGCCAGTCAACGTGTGACTGTACTACCGTAGCCAGCAACAGCTGGCCGGAGTTCCAGGAGATGAGGTTCTCAGTGTTTCAGCGGGGCAGGAGATTTTACCCCAAGAGGCTTTTCCCAGCTGGCGAGAAGCAGAGAAACACCCAGCTCCCCCGCACTATTAGCCCCCTCAAGCTACAAGGGACAGGTGCACTTTTGGAGGAGGGAAACTGCTCTACACGCTAGCCGGAGCAGCTTGCCCATTACTTTGGTAATAAGGAATGCAAGGCTAGTGTCATAAATATACATAAAAGGAAAGGGTAACCACTTTCTGTATACAGTGCTAGAAATCCCTCCAGGCCAAGGCAACATCCTGTTACCTGTAAAGGAGTTAAGAAGCTCAACTAACCTGGCTGGCACCTGACTCAAAGGACCAATAAGGGGACAATATACTTTCAAATCTTGGTGCAGGGGAGGCTTTTGTTTGTGCTCTTTGTTATATGTTTGTTCTCTCTTGGACTGAGGGAGAAGCCAGACCCAGAAAACCATCTTTTCCAACCCATCCTAATCCAAGTCTCCAATATTGCAATCAGTAGAGGTAATCCAGGCAAGGCGGATTGGTTTATCTTTTGTATTATGTGAATTTTCCCTGTGTTAAGAGGGAGGTTTACTCCTTTTTCTGTAACTTAAGGTTTTGACCCGAGGAGGATCCTCTGTGTTTTGAATCTGAATACCCTGTAAAGTATTTTCCATCCTGATTTTACAGAGATGATTTTTACCTTCCTTTTTTTTTTTAATAAAATCCTTCCTTTAAGAACCTGACTATATTCCCATTGTTCCAAGATCCAGGGGTTTGGG
>NW_025091561.1:0-131300 GCF_009764565.3 Dermochelys coriacea | reverse complement strand
CATTGTTCTTAAGATGCGAGGGTTATCAAGCCTTCCCCAGGAAAGGGGGTGTAATGCTTGGGGGGATATTTGTGGGGGGAAGAAGTTTCCAAGTGATCACTTCCCCTGTTATTTTTGTTAGACACTTTGGTGGTGGCAGCATAAAAGTTCAAGGGCAAAAGGTAAAAGTTTGTACCTTGGGGAAGTTTTAACCCAAGCTCTTAAGAATAAGCTTAGGGGGTCTTTCATGCAGGTCCCCACATCTGTACCCTAGAGTTCAGAGTGGGGGAAGGAACCTTGACAGCCCACAAGTTTGGCCCTTGTGCTTTCTGCCCATGTTTTTCCTCTTTCCCACATGGTGCTTGAAGAAAGGAGTACCAGGGCCAGGCTTCATAGTCAGGGAAAGGCAGGAGGGAGGAAGAGTCCCAGGCTCTAGCCCAGCCCACCTCTCCTCCTCTGGGCACCTAGAGCAGAGGTGGCTGGTGCTGACAGCTCCAAGGGAAGGCTAAAAAGCCAAAGAGCAACTGAGGGTGGGGCAAGAGGAGGGGAGGACCATGCCTTCGCGTTGCCAGCAGACAGCCACAATGACACCCGACCAACCTGTTCCCTGCCATGCCAAACACCCACTGAAGGCCACCCACAGAGCAGCATGCGGGGCAGCTGCTGTTGTTCTGTGGCCAGCATCAGAAGATGGTAGGAAAGCAGGGCAAGCCCCGCCGGTGGGGCCTCTGATCGTTCCCACTCCAGCTGCTTACTGTTGCAGCAGGGCAGGAGATTTTACCCCAAGAGGCTTTTCCCCAGCTTGGAAGAAGCAGAGAAACACCCAGCTCCCCAAGCGCTATTTAGCCCCCTCAAGCACAGGGACAGGTGCACATTTGGAGGAGGGACACTGATCTACACGCTAGCCCGGGCATCTGCCCATTTATTTTGGTAAGTAAGGAATGCAAAGGCTAGTGTCATAAATACACATAAAAGGGAAGGGTAACCACCTTTCTGTATACAGTGCTAGAAAATCCCTCCAGGCCAGAGGCAACATCCTGTTACCTGTAAAGGGTTAAGAAGCTCAGCTATCCTGGCTGGCACCTGACTCAAAGGACCAATAAGGGGACAATATACTTTCAAATCTTGGGTGGAGGGGGAGGCTTTTGTTTTGTGCTCTTTGTTTATATGTTTGTTCTCTCTTGGGACTGAGAGAAGCCAGACCCAAAAATCCATCTTTTCCAACCCATCCTAATCCAAGTCTCCAATATTGCAATCAGTAGAGGTAAGCCAGGCAAGGTGGATTGGTTTATCTTTTGTTTTATGTGAATTTTCCCTGTGTTAAGAGGGAGGTTTAATCCTGTTTTCTGTAACTTTAAGGTTTTGCCCCAGAGGATGATCCTCTGTGTTTTGAATCTGAATACCCTGTAAAGTATTTTCCATCCTGATTTTACAGAGATGATTTTTACCTTCCCTTTTTTTTTAATAAAATCCTTCTTTTAAGAACCTGACTGATTTTCCCATTGTTCCAAGATCCAGGGGTTTGGGTCTTTGATGATGTAACAAATTGGTGAGGATGTTATTCAGAAACCTCCCCAGGAAAGGGGGTGTGTAGGGTTTGGGGGAATATTTTGGGGGAAGATGTCTTCAAGTGGGCTCTTTCCCTGTTCTTTGTTTAAAACGCTTGGTGGTGGCAGCATAGTGTTCAAGGACAAGGCAAAGTTTGTACCTTGGGGAAGTTTTTAACCTCAGTCTCGTAAAAATAAGTTTAGGGGTTTTTCATGCGGGTCCCCACATCTGTACCCTAGAGTTCAGAGTGGGGAAGGAACCCTGAGAGCTAGACTGGACGCACCTGGGCTCACACCCTCGCCGTTGTGATGCCCAACACTTTCCCAGGGCTCTAGCTAAAGGCAGAACATTGGCCTGAGTGGCCAAGAAGAGGTTTCAGTCCTGAAGAAAGAAGGACTTTCAGCACAACGGGAAAACTGCACAAGCCCAACTGCAAAGGGACTTGAGCCCTCAACTGCCTGATCGGAAATCAGACGCCTTATCCATTAGCCCACATGAGAAAAGCCTTTCCAAGCACTTCTTTGGAAAAGGTGAACACTGTGTTTGTGGGCTCAGCTACTGAGTGGGGGCAGAGACTCTCTGGGCACAAGAAGTCAAGTTCCCAGTGAGACGTGAGACTTAATTCTATGGATCCAGGTGCAGGACTTTGGCAGGGAGGCTTAGGCATGTAGGATTGGGGTGAAGCGGGTGGCCAGCTGTCTAGCTGCAGAGATTTATGGACCCTGAGGTGCAGGAGGGAGGAAGAGGAGGAGGAATCGGCAGTGGCTGTGGAGAAAAGGAGGATGGGGAGAGGCTCTCAGCAAGCCTGGCCAGCTCAGTCCATAGAGCATCAGGCTCTCAAGGGGAGGGTCCAGGTTCAAGCCCCTGTCAAGGCACTCAGCTCTTGTGTGCCAGGAGCCAAATCATTCCTGGTGGTGTCCAGAGCCACGTGTGGGAAAGGGAGGCTGAGACTTGTGCACCTGCTCTGTGGCAGGGATCCTGGTAGCGCAGACTCAGGTGTTGGATCATATTAAAGAAGTTCTGTATTAAAATCACAAATGAGTTTGATTCTCCATAGTTGAAATTCCAGGGTATTACTAATTAAGAGGTCTCTTGGTTTTTGGTACTGTTTCCCTCTCTGTCCATCAAATGCATCCGATGAAGTGAGCTGTAGCTCACAAAAGCTTATGCTCAAATCAATTTGTTCATCTCTAAGGTGCCACAAGTCCTCCTTTTCTTTTTGTGAATACAGACTAACACGGCTGCTACTCTGAAACCTCTCCCTCTCTGTGTGAAACTTGCAAGCTGCTAATTGTGTTAGTACATTCTAAGACAGAGTCTATTCTCCAAGCAATTCTTTGGAACAACAACTACTCACACAGAGAGAGACTCAAAGCAATACCCTGTAAGAACAGAAACAGCGCCCAGAGACTCCCCGCCCTTTTGTTGTATTCGTCTCGCTTTGTTAACAATTGTGATTAAAATAGAGATAGAGGATGTATGTGGATGGATGCTTGGTGTGGATAACAACTGAATGATCAAGGAGGTGCCAGCCTAAGAATCCAGTGTCCATCAGTTGAAGAAGGCGTCAAGTGGAAATAACCAGAGGACCCCCGGAGGGCAGACTGGAATCCACCCAACAGCTTCAAGGATGGGAGAACCAAAGAACAAGATAACATCTGGCAGCACGGAGCTGTCAGGAATGTACCATCGGCTGATTGATTCAGCAACAGCATAATGGAGCAATTCCCATAGACTGGCATAGGAAGAAATTCCTATAAAAATGGACTCTAGAAAGTGAGAACTTTGGGGTCTGATTCTGCAAACCAACTTCCAGGAGCGTCAGATGAGCATCTGGCAAGGCCCTGCTCCCTCCTCATGTCCAGGCCACCTGGCCAGTGGCTAGGCATGAGCAACTCTAAGGCTGGTAACTGTGATAAGAAGCTTGCAGAACCTGTGTGTGTGTGTGTGTGAATAAATACGAAATTGAATGGAATGTTATAGCTATAACTAACTGCTTACTATGATTCTTTCTGTATTCACAATAAAAGTGGCATTTTGCCTTTTCCTCTTTAATAAGATCCTGCTGGTTTTTATTTTACTGGTATAACACAGGGAAGGCTCCTGTACTCAGAGGCGTTGCCTTTGAGAGTTCCTGGGGGTTGCTTGACCCCTGCTCCATCTCAGGCCCTGCTCCCCACCCCGTCCAGTCTCTTGCCATACTGCCCTATTTCTTCCTCTCCCCACTCCTCCCACACACCTGATCACTGGCAGGTGGGAGGAGCTGAAGGAGAAGAGGAGGAGCTTGTGGGCCAGGCCTGCTAGCAGTTGGGGGGTGGGGGTGCTGAGCACCTAAAACAGTAGCCTGCTAATCTTTTGTCATCCTTGTGAGCCGGAGCTGCGTAAGCCTCCTAAAAGTGCGGGGGCCACAGGCACCCAAACTGTGGCCCCACCCCTTCCCCCTGAGCCACCACCCTCCCCCCAAGATCCCCTGCTGCTGGCCCATCTCCGTGGTCCGTGGGGAAAGGGGAGGGTGAGGCAGCTCCACGCGCTGCCCCCACCTCCAGAACTGTCCCCGCAGCTCCCATTGGTTTGGAACCGACCAATGGGAGCTGTAGGGGCGGCGCTTGCAGGCGTGGTCAGTGCTTGGAGACCCGCTGCCCCCCTCCCTCCCAGGGGCCGCATGCACAGACATGCCAGCAGCCAGCTGCTGACTGGGAGCTGCCTGTGGTAAGCACCTCCCAGCTGGAGCCTGCACCCCATCCCCCAGCCTGGAGCTCCCTCCAGACCCCGCACCCCAACACTCTGCCCCAGCCCAGAGCCCCCTCTTGCACCCAAATTCCCCCCCACACACAGAGCCTACACCCCAGAGCCCCTCCTACACCCCAACACTCTGCCCCTCACGCGCAGGCTGCTAGGCAGCAGCTTTGGTAACAACACATCTATATCTAGGTGTCTCTGTGGCACAAGGGGTCAGTTCATTTGGCTGCTAACCGAAAGGCTGGTGGTTCAAGCCCACCCAGGGATGGTGGTAACCCTGTGCTGCTTCTTTGCTCCTCAAGACCTGCTGGGAGCCTCAAAGTTTCCCTTTTGCCACCTGAAAACTGTCCCTCTTGGCCTCAGTGGTTTCAGCTGGTGACCCTCACAGTGTGCTGGATGCATCTCAGAAACCCATCTCCCAGCAGCCACGCCAGGGGCTTTGGCTCAGTCCTCACAGCCGAGTGCAAAACCTCGAACCTGGCAAGTTTCGCTCCCTTCCTGCCTCCACTCAAGCAGCAAGAGAGAAACGGACAAGACGTACCGGCGAGAAGATGCCTCCCTTCCACTTCCCTTTTGTCTGCGCAAAACCCTTGGCCTGCCTCATGCCTCGTCAGGGAAGCGCGGTCATGCTGCCCCCGCCTGAGTCCCGGCCGCACCCTGGCCTGCCCTGGCTGATGGAGCACAGAACCGTGCGAGTCAATGGCAGCTCGAGTCAGGAACCTCGGCTCTTTCCCCTGACAGCCACACAGAGCTGTGTAGTGTCCCGAAAGCCACCCTCCTTCTCAAGGTTCCTTCCCCACTCTGAACTCTAGGGTACAGATGTGGGGACCTGCATGAAAACCTCCTAAGCTTATTTTTACCAGCTTAGGTTAAAACTTCCCCAAGGTACAAACTATTTTACCTTTTGCCCTTGGACTTCCACTGCCACCACCAAACATTTGACTGAGTTTACTGGAATAGCGTTGTTTGGAAACATCTTTCCCCGCAAAATCCTCAGCAAAGCCTTGCATTCCCCTGCCTGGGGAAGGCTTGATAAAAATCCTCACCAATTTGCATAGGTGACCACAGACCCAAACCCTTGGTTATTAAGAACAATGAAAAAAGCATTCAATTTCTTACAAGAAGAATTTTAATATAAGAAAAAGTAAAAAGAATCATCTCTGTAAAATCAGGATGGTAAATACCTTAAAGGGTAAATTGATTCAAAACATAGAAAATCCCTCTAGGAAAAACCTTAAGTTACAAAAAGACACAAAGACAGGAATATCCAGTCTATTCAGCACAGTCTATTTTCTCAGCCATTTAAAGAAATCATAATCTAACGCATATCAAGCTAGATACTTACTAAGTTCGAAGACTCCATTCCTGTTCTGTCCCCGGCAAAAGCATCACACAGACAGACCCAGACCCTTTGTTTCTCCCCCCTCCAGCTTTGAAAGTATCTTGTCTCCTGATTGGTCATTGTGGTCAAGCGCCAGCGAGGTTATCCTAGCTCCTTAACCCTTTACAGGTGAAAGGATTTTTCCTCTGGCCAAGAGGGATTTTAAAGGTGTTTACCCTTCCCTTTACTTTTATGACACTCCTCTTCTATGCAGAAGCCACCTGCCAGTGCGGGTGGGAGAAGGGGACGAGGAAGCATGGCAGCCTCAGGCCGGGACAGGAGCCCTCACCACACACAGGCCTCTTGCCTTCAGCCCAGGCAGCCAGAGGTGCTGGGGAGCTCGCTGGCAGGCCCCCACCTCAGCCACCTCTGGCCTTGTGGCTGAGGCTCCTGGAGCTCTGCTGGTCTCTGCCTCGTGTGAATGCTCAGAGCAAAAAGAAGCAAGCACATTCCTAGCAGAGGATGGTTTCGATCCATCAACCTCTGCGTTATGGGCCCAGCATGCTGCCGCTGCGCCACTCTGCTGGATCTTCACCCACAACCACCAGCATCTGGATTTCGGGGCAGATTAACCTTTTGTGGGCTCCAGCACCAAACATATTTTTGGGCCCCTATGTTGTCATTGTGGGCTCCGAGCATGGGCCTGGTGTGGCAGGGCCATTGGTGCCCTAGTGTACCCGG
The DNA here is from genome assembly GCF_009764565.3 of Dermochelys coriacea. Lineage (NCBI taxonomy): Eukaryota > Metazoa > Chordata > Testudines > Dermochelyidae > Dermochelys > Dermochelys coriacea. Next base: position 124,972 of record NW_025091561.1, on the reverse strand, counting down.
TACAGAATCTCAGAGACATTTTTCATTTTGATCGCACACCTCTACATGACTATCTGCATTGCCATACACAGCTCCCTCAGCCCCCAGTTCTACCCAATGAGCTCTACACATGTGGGTTTACCAGTGTCCAGAGTGAGCAGAACTTTTCTAGTGATCAGGGAAGCCCCCCACAGATTTATCTCCTTCCTCATTCAGACCTTCTATAGCCATGTCTCCAGGGCCACCCCATGTCACCAGTCACTGTGTGTGGTCTCACTCTCAGCTCCACGATCCAAAGCCAGCAGATGCCTGGTCAGTTCTGACAAATCCCCTCCCCAGCGTCCATCCTCCCATTGGAGCAAGCCCCTTGCAAACACCATTTACCCAAACTGAGGACCCTTGGGAATCTGAAGACACCAGCCTTTCTTCCTCTGCTCCCATCTACAGGCTAGTCTACTGCCTGGTCACCACCACCTCTCCCCATGCTTGTTTCCTTTCTACTTTGGACATGCTCCCCAACCAGCTGGGACTATTGTCCCAATGCAAGCCTGACCTGCTTCCTCTTTCCCTGCTCCCCTTGACATTCCTTTCCTATGGGTGACCTCTGTTCCTTGAGGTTAATTCCAGTTTCTTTATCTGCTCTAGCTTTATGGCCCCCAATACTCACAAAGCCACCTGCAGCTTCTCTGACTCTAGCCATGGGGCCAAATGTCAGAGGCCAGCCTAAGATAGCTGCCGCTACTAGTCGAGGGAGGGGTGGCAATTCCAAGGCTGAGCATGCTTGAACCTTGCAACGGCGGCACTAGGGCCTCTAAATCCTCAGCACTGGCCCTAGGCAGCAGCAGACTCTGCAGTTAAGCGCTTCCCTCCTCTAGGCCATGGCTTTAAGTAGCTGAGTTGCCCATCACCTGCTGCAGAGGCCACCAATTCCCACGAACACTCAGCTAGCATGTAGTTGTGCAGAAAGTTCAGCCAGGATGATTTTGGAGGCTGGGGAATCAGGAAGTTCCCATCCCTGAGCAGCAGCTCTGCAACAAGCTCACGTGGCCCCTTTCTGCTGTGGGACCAGGACCCTGTGAAGACAGTGGAGTTACCCTGTGTATAACCAGTTCTGTCCAAAGCTTGTTGAAGTGAGTGGGAGTCTTTTCATTATCTTTAATGGGCCGCGTACAGAATCAAAGGACCCCATTCCAGACTCTGGGAGCAAAGCGCATTCTATACTGCAGTGGTTTACTATTGTAACAGGCAGGTCTCACATTACCCAGTGAATAAGCAACACCTCTGACAACACCTAACTTTTTCTGAGAGGCCTCCTGCCCAATTACGAAATGTAAACCTGCTTCGCTTACAAGGGCTGAAAATATCAGGTAGTAAGTATGGTCACAAAAGCAAGGCCCTTCTGAATTCAGGAGGAATTTTGGATGTGCACAGAACACAGACAGGACTGGTCCCTGCATGCTTACAGAACTGCGTTAAAGTGGGACAATTTTCAGCTTGTGTGATTGAAGGATATCTGGATCTGTATGATAAGACTGTCCTACATAAATGAGGAAAAGTTGAGGTGCCTTTGTTATTCTTTTCTTCCACTCTTTGTTTCAATGGGGAATTTGTCAGTGCAATATTACTGTCTTCCCTTTCAACAAACAAAACTAAACCAAATGACAATAGCTGTTGAAAATAGCAATTCCAGTCCGAGTTAGTGCTGGGGAGATACCAGCATTTGTAGCTCAATTTTAACCTACTTTTTCCACAGCACGTTACAGTGGATCAGCATATTTGATTGGGGAGAAATGAAGTAACAGTAGCCCACATTGAGCTTGAGCACTCCTGAATTTTGAGAGTGTTCCAATGTGGAAGGCAGGTGCTCGATTCCCTTTCTGAATATTGGATAAATCTAGAAAGGAAAAGCCAATTTCTGCTTCCCTGGCTCAGACATGGAAACCCTCCGACGGGCCTGGTACTGTATCTACAGCTGCTCAGGTCCTCTAGTAGAGCGTCCCCTCCCTTAATTTTCATTTTAAGTGGGATCCACAGACCTCCCTTGCTTGGCTTCAGACAGAGAGGGGCACTGTCCATTCAGTCCACCCAGATCCCCCTTTGGGGGCTGCCAGGCGAGGTCACACCAGCATCCCTCATCCAGCCTGGGGAAGTCTTTGAGGGTGATATCCGGGCCAAAGCCTTCTACTCCTTGGGCACACTTGTTCCCCATTAACAGCACCACCCCCTTTGAGCAGAAAGCTCCCCATTGACAGCAAGCTGCAGCACTTGGGGTCTCAGCTTCCCCACTCCCTCCTGCTCCCTTTCCTGTGGATGGTGGCCAAGGGAATGCTGGGAAATTTAGTTCGTTTCCTGCTCCAGGGCTGGCTCTGTTGGCTCAGCTCCCAGGCTGGATCCCTGCTGCTGCGAGGCTCCACTTCTGCAGCCCTGCGAGAGGGGAGGAAGCGAGTGTTATGGGCCTGTCTGAGTTTGGGCCCGGCACCATGGAGCCATTGGTGCCATGGTGAATGTGGTTCTGTCCGGACTAGCACCTTGCAAGCTCTAGCACGGGCAGCAGATGTGCAGGCTGCACAGCGTGGCTAAGAGCAGCCATGTCTCTGGGTGTCTCTGTGGCGCAATGGGTCAGCGCGTTCGGCTGTTAACCGAGAGGATGGTGGTTCGAGCCCACCCAGGGACGGTGGTAATCCTGTGCTTTTTCCTTGTTTGTCAAGATGTGCTGGGAGCCTCAAAGGACATTTTTTTCCACCTCAAAACTGACTCTCTTGGCCTCAGTGCTTTCAGCTGGTGGCCCTCCGAGTGCGCTGGATGCGACCCAGAATCCCATCTCCCAGCAGCCACGCCGGGGGGTCGGGCTTAATCCTCAAGGCCGGGAGCAAAACCTTCAGAGGGGAACGTTTCGCTCCCTTCCCACCTCCCCTGAGGCAGCAAGGGAGAAACGGACGAGACGCGCCCGCTCAAAGATGCCTCCCTCCCTCTTCCCTGTTGGCTGCCACAGCCCTTGGCCTGTCTCATGGCTCACCAGGGAAGCGCGGCCATGCAGCCCCAGCCTGAGTCCTGGCCGCAGCCAGGCCCACCCCGGCTGATGGAGCGCAGAGCCCCACGAGTCAATAGCAGGTCGAGTCGGGGCCACATAACCCGCCCTTTCCATGCTCCGGGCTGGGGAGGCTGGGGCCGCACAGCCCACTCTGGGGCTGGGAGGAAGCCCGGGGGAAAAGCCTCTGGCGGGAGCTGGCTGCTGCAGTGGGGGGAGGCTCTGGGCTCCAGGGGGGTTTGCGGAAGGGGCAGGGCCTCAGGTGGCAGGGATGGGACAGGGAGTTAGTCTCCCCCAGATGGCGGTTCTTGCCCTGCCTATGGTGTTGCAATGAAAGAGGCTGCCCAGTCTGCACTTGTAGAGAGGTTCCCCCACTACGTGGCCATGTAGAGGCTGCAGGAGACAGGGGTGACAGCAGGGGAAGGAGGGACACGGGAGACAGGCAGGCGATGGCAGGGGAAGGGATGAGGCAGGAGACGGTCGGGCAACGGCAAGGGAAGGGGCAACCTGGGAGACAGGCGGGTGACCGCAGGGGAAGGGGCAATGCAGGAGACAGGTGGGTGACCGCAGGAGAAGGGGTGATATGGGAGACAGGCTGGCGATGGCAGGAGAAGGGGCAACACGAGACACAGGTGGGTGACGGCAGGGGAAGGCGCGACGCGGGAGACAGGCGGGCGACGGCAGGGGAAGGGGTGATGCAGGAGACAGGCGGGTGACGGCAGGGGAAGGGGCGATGCAGGAGACAGGCAGGCGATGGCAGGGGAAGGGGTGACGTGGGAGACAGCAGGGGAAGGGGCGACACGGGAGACAGGCGGGCGACGGCAGGGGAAGGGGCGACACGGGAGACAGGCGGGTGACGGCAGGGGAAGGGGTGATGCGGGAGACAGAAGGGGAAGGGGTGAGACAAGAGACATGCAGGCGACGGCAGGGGAAGGGGCGACGCGGGAGACAGGCAGGGGAAGGGGTGACACATGAGACAGGCGGGCGACGGCAGGGGAAGGGGCGATGCAGGAGACAGGCAGGCGATGGCAGGGGAAGGGGTGACGCTGGAGACAGGCGGGCGACGGCAGGGGAAGGGGCGACGCAGACGCTCCCAGCAGCAGGGGAACGACAATGCCGTGGAGCAGCAGCGACGCAGAGGGAACAGGGCAACCTGAGAGCCAGGTGAGGGAGTGGCATCAGCAGAAGCTGAGGTATCGCTGGATGCCTTCCCCTCTCCCCCACCCCTGGGGTTTGCTGACCATGGGGGTGGGGATTGGGGGAAGGAGAGCAGAGGGGTCTGTTAAAGGAACATTGCATGGGACTGTCACAACTCAAGGGAAGAAACTGAGGCGAAGGACACTGCTCAGCGTACTCTGGGGTGGGAGTTCTGCTTATGATGTAGATTTGAATTTGTGATTGTGAATTTGAGATAACTGCGATTAATCTCATATCTCAGACCTCATTTTTACTATATTAATTAAACCCATAACTTTATTTACACAAGCCTAAGAATTAGTGTCACTTAATGTATCTCTCTCCTAGCAAGAATGAACTGGATTTTGTGACTTTCTGGAAAATGCAGTGAGATTAAATGTGGGGAATTCAGTCTCTGTGTTTGTGAGTTGATGTTTTCTTCTCACGGTTCATTGCGCTCACTGAAATACTAAGAGAGATCTAAGGGCTGATGTTCTCTGGACACTTAACAGGCAGGGCTACGTCTCTCTCCGGGTGTGAGAAATCCACCATCCTAACCAATATCGTTCAGCTGACCGAAGCCCTGGCGTAGACAGCGCTAGGTGGAGGGAAGAATTCTTCCATCAACCTGGCTACTACAGCATTGGGAAAACGCCTCCAATCACCGTAGTAACTGTCTATTCCAACGTGCTACAGCCGTCTTTTAAGTACAGACAGCCTACGGGCAGGTCTACACTATGGGCTCAGTATACCTAAGTTATGCAAATCCAGCTACGTGAATAATGTAGCTGGAGTTGATGTAGCTTAGATCGACTTATTGTGGTGTCTGCGCTGTGCTGGGTTGACGGGAAAGTTTCTCTTATGACTTACCTTATGCTTCTCATTCCGGTGGAGTACCGGAGTCGACGGGAGAGCAATCGGGGGTTGATTTAACAGGTCTTCAGTAGACACGCTAAATCGATGCCCCTGCCCCAACCCGGTGGATTGATCACCGCGCATCGATCCATCGGCACGTAGAGAAAAGACCTTAGAGTGAGACCAGCTCTGGGTCCCGTTGGCCCTGTGGATGCACAGACACTGACACTGCAACAATGAGACCCACAGTCGGCAGGATTTGAACCTGCACAGGCAGACCCAATGGATTTCTACTCCATCACCTTAACTGACTTTTCAGTTTTTCTCACTACGTTATAGTTCTGTACTCTGTGAGTTCTCATGTCCCGTTGTTTGCCCAGACCGGCTCCCCCAGCACACTCACTTCTGTGTCGTTGTGCACCTGTGTCCAGGCTCAACAGCGAGAATTCCTGCCCATTTCCCGTCTGGCTAGAGCACGATGAGAGTGTGTTTGTGTTAATGACATTGCTGTAGACTGTTCATTTCCAACTTTGACAATGCACACAGTCCCTTTCCCATTCAAATCACCAGCCAATCAGGGATTCCGATAGCAGGGGTCAAGTTTTCTCTTGGGCACTGAAATGTCTCAGGGGGCTGGTGCGTGAACTCAGCCTTGCGTTCCAGCCTTATTGTTTCACGGACTAAGAGCAGCTGCAAGAAGAAAGAGCCGAGCGTTCCTGCTCCGTACAGAGGAGTTTGATTTTGCTGCTTTCAATCCTTGGGCTCTGCCGGGATAAGGAACATTCAGGTGTCACTGAACTGAAGGTGGGAGATGATTTGTGTCAGGGACGCTGTCTCCTATTAAAGGTGTTTATCTGGTACCGTGGAGCCAGCAGCCCTTGTTCCCAGGTCTCTCTGAGGAAATAAAGTTTCTGTGCAAAATACCACAACTTTTAATGGAGAGAAGGGGAAGGCGATAGGACCAGGATATAAGGGATGAAACATAACATGGTTCTTTCATGTGCGTTAACTCTGAAAAGGGATTGATCTCCACTCCTTTGTATTTGAAGGGATGTTTAGTTTTACCCTGGGTAAAATACAAGGCTGAAGCCATTTTATAGGGGGGTGCCACTAGGATTCAAGGGTTTGTTAGTGTTATAAAAATGGTTTAAAAAAAGTCAGTTTCAACTTGAGCTGGCTGTTCTTAAAGGCGTTTTCCCAAGGTCAGCTCCAAAAGTTCTTCTAGAGACACCCCGGGTTCCCTCATGCCTCGCTGGGAACTAAAGGAACCCCCCACCCCACCCCCGCCAGTGCTGCCCTTAGCTCCAGGCTGATTTTTCCAGGGAGGGGACGTGGAATTGACTTGTTTGCTGCTGAGAAGTGAGTCAGGCCAGTTCTCTGGGTACCAGAACTTCCAGCATGTTCCCAGCCCAACCCAGGCCTCTGCCCTGCCCCAGCCTCTGCCCCACTGCGGCCCTGAATTTTGAATCTAGAGCAGCATAGCTCAAATTTGGGGATTTTTCTAAATCCAGGCCAGCCTCCTGGGCAGAGATGTAGATGGGGGTAAAGCAGCAGCCCCCGTCCAGCTGTTGCTCCTGGATGCACTGCCTTGGTGTTTGCTGGCGCTACCAGCAGGGAATTGGCGACATGTACCACCCAGCCCCTTGGGGCTCCGGGCAGTGCATCTGCAGGCATGTGGGGCTGGGGGTGTTCTTGACGGGGTAGGAAACTTCAACTCTGCAGGCAGCTTGTGAATTCCCAACTCACCTACCAGGGGGCTGAGAGGCTCTGGGGGAAGACTTTGGGCTCCAGCTTGCAGGGCTCCAGGAGTGGCTTGAGGTTTCAGGGCCCCTCGCCCCCTCGTGTCAGCCCCAGGGCTCTGGGCTTTAACCTACCCACCTCCAGCCCTCCAAGCTCCAGCCAGAGGGCTTCAGCAGAGGGCTCTGGGATTCAGCCCATGAGCTATGGCTTCAGGCTTCAACCCCTGGGACAGTGGGGCTCCGGCTTGGAAAAATTGTCATAGTTACCACTAGCAAAAGTTGGTGGCCACAGTCTGAGGCCACCAAAAAAATGGTGATAGAACCCCTGCTCCAGAGCACGGAGGGGCAGCAGCTGAGGCCAGCAGGCAGCCTGGGCTGGGCAGAGACTCGGAGGAGAGCCCCAGAGGGCTGTCCTGTCTCCCTCCTCAGCAGCAAACCATCAATCCCCCCACCCCTGAGACAGCAGCCTGGGGCTAAGCTCAGCACCCACTGGGGGTTTCTCATCTTACTCCCCCTGGGGTGAGCAGGGACCTGGGGGGGTTTCTAGCAAATCTATTGGAAGTGAAGTGGGGAACCAGCTTTTTATAACAGGCAGCTCAAGAATGGCGTCAGATGAGCAGACTATTGCTTTAACTACTAGGCCACCTTGCCTGACAAATGGCCTCTTATTTCCTTGTTTTTAAGGTCTCTGCTTCCCGCAACCTTTTCCCCAAGTTCATTGGCTAGCTGGGCACGGGAGGGTCTGTACTATTAAAAAAGGCGAAGTGCCAGGGAAAAAACACTCTAATCCCACCTGGTGCGGGGAGCCGCGTTTGCTCTTCAAATTCTGTCCTTCCTAAATGTCCAGGTCTGGGAATGTGCCACAGAAGTATTTCTAATGGGCAGCTGGCTGCAGAACAGTTAAACTGCACAGAGCTTCTGTGGAGGACAGATGGGAATTAGAAACATTTTGAAGATCGTTTGGGAAATTTGGAAATCGTTTGTCACCTTTGCTGACAAGGTTTGTCTTTGTTCCTATTTCACCTTCCGGTGTTATGCAGAGGGATCTTTGTCATATTTTTGCGAGCTTAATAACTATCTCCTAAACTTTATTTACTCAGACTTCAAAATTGGTGTCACCTGATGTTTGCATCTCCCTGTGAAAAAACAACGGACACGTGTGGCTTTCTACAGGGTGTCATGATGTTAAAGTTGGGGAATTCAATCTCTGTACTTGTGTGTGTGCGGGGGTTACTTCTTTACAGCTGACTCAGAGCCTCGGGTGCCCCTGCCTCAGTGCCAGGCACACCGAGCTCTTAGCTACACCTACTGTCCTAGCCGGGGTCCCTGCTGAACCCTGGGGGTGACTTTGCAGGTGGAGAATGTGCTGTGTAGCCATGTAGAGCAGGTGCAGGAAGGAGCCGGGGTCACTATTCAAATTCTGAATGGCACAGTTTTCCTAGCAGGAATTAATTGAATTTTGTAATGTTCTGGAAAGTGCAGAGAGATTAACTGTGGGGAATTCAGTCTCTGTGTTTGTGGGTTGATGTTTTCCTCTCACAGTTCAGTGAATGCACTGCAATACTCAGAGGGATTTATGGACTGGTGTACGCTGGGCACCTAACTTGCAGAGCTACGTCTCTCAGGGTGTGAAAAATCCACATTCCCAAAACCAGTATAGTTAAGCTGATCTAAGCCCTGGTTAGATAGTGGTAAATAAAAGGAAGAATTGTTCTGTCCATGTAGCTATTACAGAGATGGGAAAACCCATCCAGTCACTGTCTACCCAAGGTGCTAGGGACACGTCACAGCAGCGTTTTAAGTGTAGACCACCGAAGGGACCAGATCTGGCTCCAGTTCACACTGTGGATGCTCAGGCACTAAGACTACAATAATAATAACAGCCCAGTGCTTCCGTAGTTGGCAGGATTTGAACCTGCGCGGGGTGACCCCAATGGATTTCTAATCCATCACCTTAACCACTGGGCCACAACTACTTGATGTGGAGTTAGTGCACTACACTATGATTCAGTTCTCAAAGAATTGTCACTTCAAATTGTTTGCTCAGACCACCTTCCCCAGCACACTCACGGCTGTGCATTAGTGTAAGTGTGTCCATGGCTGAACAGAGACAATTCCTGCCCATTTCCCTTCTGGCTGGAGCATGATGAGAGTGTGTTTGTGTCATTGACATCGCTGTAGATCATTGTTCATTCCCCACGTTTACAATCAGACAGTCCCTTTCTTATTCAAATCTCCAGCACATCATTCCAATAGCAGGGGTCAGGTTTTCTCTGAGGCATGGAAACTTTTCAGGGGGTTGGTGCATGAACTCAGCCTTGCATTCCTTCCTTGACGTTTCATGGACTAACAACAGTAGCATAAAGAAAGAGCCAATCCAGGGGCCCCGGCAGGACAGTGGAGCTGAGCGGCGACTTCCTGCTCACTCCAGTGGCTGCTGGCCCCTCCCTGCCCATGCTACCCCTGCCCCGAGTGCCCCTGCGGCCAATGGGATGCTGTGGGGGTGGCTCCCGGGGCAGCAGGGTGCTGAGTTCCCCCCCACACCTTGTAGCCCCAGGTAAGTGCCGCACCTCTGACCCGCTCCCAGAGCCTACACCCCCTCCCCAGATACCCCCTCCCACCACCAAACTCCCTCCCAGAGTCTGCACCCACACCCCCTCCTCCTACACCCCCACCTGCTGCCCCAGTCCAGAGCCTCCACCCAGGACCCAAACTCCATCCCAGAGCCTGCACCCCAGACCCCCTCCCTGATCCAAATTCCCTCCCAGAGCCCAACCTCTCACCCCTTCTGCACCCAAACTCCCTTCCAGAGCCTTAGGCAGGTGGGGGACAGAGTTTTTTGTGGGTAGACTTTTGGGGAGCGGGTTCTGGGAGGCAAGAGGGATATTATTGGCCCACTGGGAGAATTTGAGGATTGGCACTAGTCCTAAGCTAAAGTGAGTTTGAGACCCTGCTTTAAGGGATTGGAGCAATGCTGGAGAGATTGAAGGGCACAGAGCTGGGGAGCAGTGTGTCCTCCAAGAAAAGTTGTTGTTGTGCTCTGGTGACACAGAGCAGATGTGGGGATTTTGTAAGCTGTGGTGTTTGTAGAGAGATAAAGTTTACTAGCCCCCAGGTTAACAACTGTTCCTGCTCCAGGAATCCTTTGCTGAATGCATCTGATGAAGTGAGCTGTAGTTCAGGAAAGCTTATGCTCAAATAAATTTGTTAGCCACAAGTCCTCCTTTTCTTTTTTTTTAAGAGTGTAGCTCACTGGTTGAATATTTGCTGGCAGGGCAATGGGTTCCTTGTTCAAATCCAAGCGCTTCCTTTCAAAAACTTTTTTAAATGAAAATCGATTTCCAGACCCATCTCCAGTGTGTTCAGGAGTTTGCTGAACGGGGGATGCTTCAAATGAATATAAACACTCAGCATTTCCCCCCAGAATGTGGAAAACCCAGCAGAGCTGTCCAGCAGCTGAAATCCGCTCCAGTCCTCAGGTCTCCAAAAGGGACACTCTGTATCTGAGGCATGTGCGACACCTCTGGGAGGATGACAGGTAAAAAAATTCTGGATTCAATGAAAGCTGAGACCACAGGAGGGGACGGTGAACGGCAGCACCACACAGGGTCATAACACTCAGGGTGCTGCTGTCGGGCTGGGGCCTGTTTGTATTTTCTCCCTAGAAATCAGCCCTCTTTCTAGTGGCTGATAAACTCTGAGCTGCCCCCAGCCCAGTGCCCCTGTCCCCTGCCCCCCTGTGACCCGCCGTGCCCGTCCCCCCACCCCGCTCACTGCAGCATCCCGTTCCCTGAGAGGAAGCCCTCGGTCGGCCTCTACGTCCATGCCAAGGGCGCGCTGATGCCCGTCCCCAGCTGCCCCCCAAGCCTGCTGGCCGCCCGCATCTGCTGCGCCTCCGGCAGCGACAAGCTGAGCCGCTGGAGCGCGCTGGGCCTGCAGGGGGCGCCCCTCAGCCATTTCCTGGAGCCGCCGAACCCCTCCAGCATCGTCCGAGGTGAGAACTGAGGCCACCGTGGGCAGGGGGCTGGGGGGGGTGCTGGGCTGCAGGGGGCTCAGTGGGGAGGCGTAATGCGGGGGCGGGGAGAGGTCAGTAGCGGTGCCAGTCTGCAGGCAGTGGGGTGGAGGGCTAGTGGGGGGCACGATGGTGCAGGGAGTTCAGTAGGGGGCTCTGTGCAGCAGGGAGCAGAGCATGGAGCGGGCCCGATGGGGGAACCGTGCTGAGGAGCTGGGCAAGGGGCTGTTCGGGAGAGGATCTGTGGAGCGGGGTGGGATTACAGTAGGGGGCGCTCTCCCCGCACAGCGCTGACCCCAGCGTGGCCCAAGGGGGCGCTGTGCCGTGGGGAGGGGCCAGGGGCTCAGTAGGGGGCGCTCTCCCCGCACAGCGCTGACCCCAGCGTGGCCCAAGGGGGCGCTGTGCTGTGGGGAGGGGCCAGGGGCTCAGTAGGGGGCGCTCTCCCCACACAGTGCTGACCCCAGCGTGGCCCAAGGGGGCGCTGTGCTGTGGGGAGCAGGGTGGGGGGCTCAATGCCTTGGAAGGGGCCACACAGCAATGGCTCTGCAGCTGCCTCTGCCTCTCTCCTCCCACTGCCAAGCGGACCCCGGCCCCACCCAGCCTGCCCTCAACTGGGTCATCAATGAGCAGCTGCAGCTGGCCCCGAGGCCGGCCTGCCAGCCCCCTACACCCAGCACCAGGTCTGCTTCTTCCTGGGGCCCCACTTCTGCCCCCTCAGCTCCAGCACCAAGTGCTGCAGGCTTAGCCTCAACTGGAGCTGCAGGGATGCAGCCCCAGAGCGGGTGGATGGTGCCCCTGGGATGGCCGTGCTGAAGTGAGTGGGGGGACGGGGATCACAATGCAGGGGGGTAATTTATCTCTGTGTCCCCTTGGTACCCTGAGTCCCCTGGCTCGTCCTGTCGTGCCTGTCCTTAAAAACTTCTAAGGAAGGAGATTCCACCACCTCCCTAGGGAACCCATTCCAGTGCGTCACCACCCTCCTAGTGAAAACGTTTTTCCTAATATCCAACCTAAACCTCCCCCACTGCAACGTGAGACCATTACTCCTCGTTCTCTCATCTGCTACCACTGAGAACAGTCTAGATCCATCCTCTTTGGAACCCGCTTTCAGGTAGTTGAAAGCAGCTATCAAATCCCCCCTCATTCCTCGCTTCCGCAGATTAAACTATCCCAGTTTCCTCAGCATCTCCTCATAAGTCATGTGTTCCAGTCCCCTAATCATTTTTGTTGCCCTTTGCTGTAATCTTTCCAATTGTTCCCAAGCCTTCTTGTAGTCATCCCTCGATTTGCTGGCAATGCCCCTACTTATACATCCCAAAATGCCATTGGCTTTCTTGGCAACAGGGGCACACTGTTGACTCATTTCCAGCTTCTCGTCCACTGTAACCCCTAGGTCCTTTTCTGCAGAACTGCTGCCGAGCCATTCAGTCCCTCGTCTGTAGCGGTGCATGGGATTCTTCCGTCCGAAGTGCAGGACTCTGCACTTGTCCTTGTTGAACCCCATCAGATTTCTTTTGGCTCAATCCTCTAATTTGTCTAGAGCCCTCTGTATCCTATCCCTACCCTCCAGCGTATCTACCTCTCCTCCCACTTTAGTCATCTGCAAACTTGCTGAGGGTGCAATCCACATCATTCTCCAGATCATTTATGAAGATATTGAACATAACCGGCCCGAGGACCGACCGTCAGGGCACACCACTTGATACCGGCTGCCAACTAGACATGGAGCCATTGATCACTATGCGTTGAGCCCAACAATCTAGCCAACTTTCTATCCACCTTATAGTCCATTCATCCAGCCCATACTTCTTTAACTTGCTGGGAAGAATACTGTGGGAGACCGTGTCAAAAGCTTTGCCAAAGTCAAGGAACAACACATCCACTGCTTTCCCCTCATTCACAGAGCCAGTTATCTCATCATAGAAGGCAATTAGATTAGTCAGGCATGACTTGCCCTTGGTGAATCCATGCTGACTGTTCCTGATCAATTTCCTCTCCTCTAAGTGCTTCAAATTTGATTCCTTGAGGACCTGCTCCATGATTTTTCCAGGGACTGAGGTGAGGCTGACTGGCCTGTAGTTCCCAGGATCCTCCTTCTTCCCTTTTTGAAAGATGGGCACAACATTCGCCTTTTTCCAGTCGTCCAGGACTTTCCCTGATCGCCATGAGTTTTCAAAGATAATGGCCAATGGCTCTGCAATCACATCCGCCAACTCCTTTAGCACTCTCGGATGCAGCACATCCAGCCCCATAGACTTGTGCTCGTCCAGCTTTTCTAAATAATCCCGAACCATTTCTTTCTCCACAGAGGGCTGGTCATCTTCTCCCCATGCTGTGCTGCCCAGTGCAGTCGTCTGGGAAATGACCTTGTTTGTGAAGACAGAGGCAAAAAAAGCATTGAGTACATTAGCTTTTTCCACATCCTCTGTCACTAGGTTGCCTCCCTCATTCAGTAAGGGGCCCACACTTTCCTTGACTTTCTTCTTGTTGCTAACATACCTGAAGAAACCCTTCTTGTTACTCTTAACATCTCTTGCTAGCTGCACCTCCACGTGTGATTTGGCCTTCCTGATTTCACTCCTGCATGCCTGAGCAATATTTTTATACTCTTCCCTGGTCATTTGTCCAATCTTCCACTTCTTGTAAGCTTCTTTTTTTTTTGTTTAAGATCAGCAAGGATTTCACTGTTAAGCCAAGCTGGTCGCCTGCCATATTTACTATTCTTTCTACACATCGTGATGGTTTGTCCCTGTAACCTCAATAAGGATTCGTTAAAATACAGCCAGCTCTCCTGGACTCCTTTCCCCCTCATGTTATTCTCCCAGGGGATCCTGCCCATCAGTTCCCTGAGGTGGTCAGTCTGCTTTTCTGAAGTCCAGGGTCCGTGTTCTGCTGCTCTCCTTTCTTCCTGTGTCAGGATCCTGAACTCGACCATCTCATGGTCACTGTCTCCCAGGTTTCCATCCACTTTTGCTTCCCCTACTAATTCTTCCCGGTTTATGAGCAGCAGGTCAAGGAAAGCTCTGCCCCTAGTTGATTCCTCTGGCACTTGCACCAGGAAATTGTCCCCTACAATTTCCAAAAACTTCCTGGATTATCTGTGCACCGCTGTATTGCTCTCCCAGCAGATATCAGGGTGATTGAAGTCTCCCATGAGAACCAGGGCCTGCGATCTAGTAACTTCCGTGAGTTGCCGGAAGAAAGCCTTGTCCACCTCATCCCCCTGGTCCGGTGGTGTATAGCAGACTCCCACCACGACATCACCCTTGTTGCTCACGCTTCTAAACTTGATTAGAGACTCTCCAGTTTTTCTGCAGTTTCATACTTGAGCTCTGAGCAGTCATATTGCACCCTTACATACAAAGCAACTCCCCCACATTTTCTGCCCTGCCTGTCCTTCCTGAACAGTTTATATCCATCCATGACAGTAATCCAGTCATGTGAGTTATCCCACCAAGTCTCTGTTATTCCAATCACATCATAATTCCTTGATTGTGCCAGGACTACCAGTTCTCCCTGCTTGTTTCCCAGGCTTCTTGCATTTGTGTATAGGCACTTGAGATAACTCGCTGATCGTCCCTCTTTCTCAGTATGAGGCAAGAGCCCTCCCCTCTCGTGCACTCCTGCTCGTGCTTCCTCCCGGTATCCCACTTACCCACTTACCTCAGGGCTTTGGTCTCCTTCCCCTGGTGAACCTAGTTTAAAGCCCTCCGCACTAGGTTAGCCAGCTTGCTTGCGAAGATGCTCTTCCCTCTCTTCGTTAGGTGGAGCCCGTCTCTCCCTAGCACGCCTCCTTCTTGGAACACCATCCCATGGTCAAAGAATCCAAAGCCTTCTCTCCGACACCACCTGCGTAGCCATTCGTTGACTTCCATGATTCGACGGTCTCTACCCAGGCCTTTTCCTTCCACGGGGAGGATGGACGAGAAGATCACTTGCACCTCAAACTCCTTTATCCTTCTTCCCAGAGCCACGTAGTCTGCAGTGATCCACTCAAGGTCATTCTTGGCAGTATCTTTGGTGCCCATGTGGAGAAGCAGGAAGGGGTAGCGATCCGAGAAATTGATGAGTCTCGGCAGTCTCTCCGTCACATCACGAATCCTAGCTCCTGGCAAGCAGCAGACTTCTCGGTTTTCCCGGTTGGGGTGGCAGATAGATCATAGAATCATAGAATCATAGAATATCAGGGTTGGAAGGGACCCCAGAAGGTCATCTAGTCCAACCCCCTGCTCAAAGCAGGACCAAGTCCCAGTTAAATCATCCCAGCTAGGGCTTTGTCAAGCCTGACCTTAAAAACCTCTAAGGAAGGAGATTCTACCACCTCCCTAGGTAACGCATTCCAGTGTTTCACCACCCTCTTAGTGAAAAAGTTTTTCCTAATATCCAATCTAAACCTCCCCCATTGCAACTTGAGACCATTACTCCTCGTTCTGTCATCTGCTACCATTGAGAACAGTCTAGAGCCATCCTCTTTGAAACCCCCTTTCAGGTAGTTGAAAGCAGCTATCAAATCCCCCCTCATTCTTCTCTTCTGCAGACTAAACAATCCCAGCTCCCTCAGCCTCTCCTCATAAGTCATGTGCTCTAGACCCCTAATCATTTTCGTTGCCCTTCGTTGTACTCTTTCCAATTTATCCACATCCTTCCTGTAGTGTAGATGACTCAGTCCCCCTGAGAAGACAGTCCCCGACCATCACCACCCGCCTCCTTCTCTTGGGAGTGGTGGTCGTGGAACTCCCAACCCTAGGACAGGGCATCTCATGTCTTCCAATCGGCAGAGTCTTCTTCTGTTCCCTTCCCTCAGATGTATTATCTAGTCCACTCTCTGCATTAGTACCTGTGGAGAGAACATGAAACGGTTACTTACTTGTATTGCATTGCTGGTACATGGATGCTCCCCTTTCTTCTTCTGGAGGTCACATGCTGCCAAATTTCTTCACCATCCTCCTGTCCCCGCAGTGCAGCCTGCTCTGAATCTTCAGAACATAGTGTCTGTAGAAGCATATCCTGACTTCTGTCCAGGAAATCTTCAGTTTCTCTTATGCAATGCAGGGTCGCTACTTGTTTCTCCAAACCTTGAACCTTCTCTTCCGATATGGAGACCAGCTTGCACTTTGTACAGACAAAGTCGCTTCTGTCCTGTGGAAGAAAGACAAACATGGCACATCCAGTGCAGGTCACAACAGCTGAACACTCCCCATCCATATTACCTTCCTTCTACGAGCTTCCTCAGGAGTTGTAGTAACTACTCAGAGAAGCCAGCAAGATGTAAGCCTCAGTGGACTCTCCCCAGCAGATCCCTGGCAAACTCCCTCGGTTAGCCGCTCTGCTGTTTGCTGCTCAGCTGGTTGGCAGCTGACTGGCTTTTTGTAACAGTCAGGCCCACTCAAGGCTCACCTGGAACAAAGCACTCTGATTTAGTCAGATCACTTCCCCAGTTTATGCCTCAGTCCCCGTTCCATCCCCCCCAGCTCCACCTCTGTAACATGGGGCTGATTCTGACCCACGTCTGACAGTGAGACTGAAACCCTTTTGCTCAAGAGTCTGTTAACCCCGCTGTGCCCTGGTCAATTCCCAGCGTGCCTCTTTCTTCCTCTTTAGACCGAGGCTGCGTCTTACCAGAGCGCAAAGGAACATCCCTTCACTCACCTGATCTCCCAAGGTCTTGGCAAGTGGCCTCTGAAGCACCTAGTGGCCAACTTCACCGGTTAGGCAGTGAAATAGCCCCGGGGGGTCTGGGGAAATGCCAAGGAGAGGCCGGGAAGGAGGAAACTCTAGAGACTGTTGGAAATTTCAGGAGTTGGGGTTAGGGCTTTTAAACTCTGTTGGCCATGCTGCATGGGGGAGGGGCCAGGGCTGGGCAATTAACAGCCTCGGCTGTGAAGAAGCCCCACTTTTCACTTAATTTTTCTTTGAATTGCAAGGGCGAGAGAGTCCCCAGAGTGCTCGGGTTGGTTCAGCCCTGTTGCCGCAGAGCAGCTGCCAACCTGCTTTCACGGATGTGTTAGGTCACCAGACTGCAGAGCGCTGCCACCGCAATGCCAGTGCATTTAGCCCAGACTTTCTCCCTCTGTATCCATCGTGTCCAGTGGTGAAGTACACTCGTCTAGTACCTAGATTGAGCTGCTTTTAGTCTCACTCGCTCGCTTGCTCTAAGGCAGATTTTCCAGCCCTGGAATCATTCCGTGGCTCCTTGAGCCCTTTCCAATGTGTCCGCAGCCCTTCTGAAGTGTGTCCATCAGAACAGGAGGTGTGCCCCAGGCTGCACTGAGAGGTACCACCTCCTGTCCTTGCTCCGACAGGATCCCCCTTGGCTGTTCACCCTCTGAGCCCCGACAGTGCCCGACTGCACCTGTGCAATTGTCTGCCACCAGACGCAGCGAAATCCAGTTGCTGCCTGTGGCACGCCAGGCTACAGCCGCGCCTCAGGCTGGCTGCGTGCGTGCGGTTCTGGGCCCTCGCTGGCTGGCCGGCCCCTTTAGCTGCCGGCACTGGTTGAAAGCAAAGCGTGAGCCCTTGCACTGAATATTATGGAGCTACTCCCTGTGCTCAGAGGGTTTGGCCTGACTCCTGAAATCAATAGGAAGGGGGGCACGGTACAATGGGGGAGTATGCATGGGTGCATGGCTGTATGCTGGGAGGGGCACTCCAATAAGTGGTACGTGCCTAAATACCTTCAATGCAGAGCATCGGGGGCCCTTACACAATCAGATGCTTTGGACAACAGCTGTACTGAGCTCCCACACTGGGAGCTAAATCCATGACACCGTCCTGTTCCCTGGGTACATTAAAGGCTCCTGGGTGGCCAAGCTGAGACCCAAACTCTTTTAAGCAGCCTGGCCTCTCAGGACTGTGCCTTTGTAAGCTTTTGCTTTGAACTCCTGCCTGGCTTCCTGTTCTGCAGCTGTGACTGACTCACTTGACTGGCCCATTGATTTTAGCCTTTTGTTCTGCTCCAGAGCTGCTGGTGGTAGTTTGAGTCACTGCAGTCTGGCCTTAAGAAATGCAAGAACCTCAAGGAGCGAGCTGGAGCCTGCTGGCTGGGGAATGTGATTCAGGCAGGAGGGAGCATGGCCCAGGGGTTAGAGCACTGGACACCTGACTCTATTCTAAGCACAATTCCTGGTCCTGTTGGGGGACTGTGGGTGAGTCATTCCCCTGGTCTGTGCCTCAGTTTCCCCATCTGTAAAGTAGAGACAAGCTCCTGTTCGGAGCCTTAACTTTATTTCAAAGGCAATAAGATAACTACCAAGAACAATTTTTCCAAGGAGTCCATTAACCCAGCTGCCAGTTCCAGCTCTCCCCCACCATCAGCCATAATCTCCAGCCCCATCAAACACACATCCCTTAAATCCCCCATGCCTCATGAGAGGGAACATCCCACGCCGATCATGGATGAGCACTCAGTGGGGAGGGATCCTGCCAAAATATTAGTTGTGAGCCAAGGGGGCAATTTTGCAAAGGGGGGGTGGGGTGGGATTCTGCCAGGGGGACAAGAGTTAAAATTTTCCCCTCTGTCACCTGCTCCCAATCTTTCTAGTCAAAACCCAGCCGGTGTGTGTAAGTTTTGAAGGGCTCATTCTGCTCATCCCATATGACCTTCTATGGAACCCGGGCTGGAGCCTCACAAACCCTAATTCCTGCCTTCAGCCCCTAGCTGGTGGGGGAGCTAGCTTGGCTCGAGAAGGAGGCAGCAATCTTGCTGAAAAGCCAGAGTGCAGAAGGCTCCATCCTGGCTCTGAGCTGTTCCAATGGTTTCCCACCCACCGTGTTACAAACCTGCACCCCATTTCCCAGCTGAGACTCCCCGGCCACGGGATCTCACGCTGCATTAACAAGGCCCCTGCTGTCAGAAATCACCTGCTGCTGCAGGTCCTGCAACACCCACATCGCTTTGCCTTTCGACCCACGCTTTGACTTTTCAAGCAGCCCTTCCAGCCATACTCCGCCTTGAGCCGGGGGCAGGAGGGGCAATGACATTTCTGAAGAGAGACCAATGGGGTGCGGGAATATCACTCATTGGCCCACTTCTTCTCACCCGGCCAGCTGTAGACAAGCTTGGTGCAGCCCCCCAGCAGAGTCTCTCACCAGCACAAGTTAGTCGCCTGGACCACGTTCCCTCCCGCACTTTGTCCCTCTCATGCCCCAGCACCAACAGCTACACCAATGCTGTAGCCTGAACCGGCAGGACGTTTTGTCCCTCCCGTCCCGTTTCACACCAACGGCAGACAGAACCAGCGTCTAGGCTGTGCCCCAGACACTAGCTCAGCTCTCGGCTCCCAGGGGCTGTGCTAGGAGGGGATGCAGACTGCGGAGCAGCTTGACAAAACTCCTGGTTGTCCTGGGCATCGCAGCCAAGGCCCTTGCTCCATGGGCTGGGTGGCTGCGTTGCCGTAACAAGGAGCCACTTCCAACGCCAGCCGGGAAGATGCTGAGCTGCGTATCCTCCGGCATTCTGGGGTTCCTTCCCCGGGGGTTTGGAGCAGCTTGAGCCCCTCCAAAGGCTGGAAGAGAGCAGAGCAGGGCTGGCCAGCTGGCCCATGCAGCGGTGCAGTGGGGACCGGGAGGGATAATCCAGGGTGGGGATGGCTGGGGGAGGAGTGGATGGGTCGTGGCGTAGCTCAGCCAGGAGCCCAGATTAGTAGCCGGCCCCGTGCACCGTGTGTCTAGTGAAGGGGAGAGGTGCACCCACATGGTTGGAGAGGGATGGGGGGAGCTGGATCGCAGCCTAGAAAAACCTATTGCAAATAAATAGGGCACTGCAAAGGCCCCCCAGCCGTAGTCCCAGAGACAGAGCAGCTCCCCACTGGGGAGTGAGGAAAAGCCCCTCCCCAACAGCAGCCTGTGCCCCCGTCTCTGCCCTCACTGCGCCAGCCCAGCCACTGGGGGCACTCGGGGGTGAGGGTTGGGCTTGCGGTTGCAGGGGGGGCCCACCTGGTTCTTGAGCTCGGCCAAGGATGGAGGAGGTGAGCTGGGGTGGGGAGCAGTTCCCCTGCGCGCGCCCCCCCGTGTTACCTGCTGTGTTGCAGGCAGCCCTCCTCGCGCCCCCTCACCTCCGCCTCCCTGGGCCTGAGCGCAAAGCTGATGCCTGCTTCTCAGCCCACCCCGGCTTCCCACGCGAATAGCTGATTCGTGGGAAGCTGGGGGGGTGGAGAAGCAGAGGGGGGCAGCGCGTTCAGGGAGGAGGTGGAGGCGGAGGTGAGCTGCGGCCGGGGGTGAGGCGGGGAGCTGCCGGTGGGTGCTCTGCACCCACCAAATTTTGCCCTTGGGTGCTCCAGGGCTGGAGCACCCATCGAGTTGGTGCCTAAGGCACCACTTTGGGCCGGTTATATTTAGAAGCCCTTGTCCCTCGCGGAACAACTGGTTCTAAAAAGGCTTCTAAATTTAACAACCAGTTCTAGCGAACCGGTGCGAACCGACTCCAGCTCACCACTGGGTGTATCTGCCCTATTTCTCTGCAGTTTGTCCTGAATTTGGCATTCTCAGTTGAGGCCCGGAAGGCACGGCTGCAGTGTCAAAGAAGGAAATCAAGCTGGTTTGGTATGATTTCTGCTTGGTAAAGCCATGCGGGCTGCTAGTGATTAACCCATCATCCTCCAGCTATTCCCAAATGGAATGTTTTACACATTGCTCTAGTAGATCCAGGTACCAAGGTCAGGCTGAGTGGTCTATAGTTCTACGGCTCCTCCTTTCCCCCCTTTTTAAAGATGGGCACCAAGTTGGCCCTCCTCCAGTCTTCTGGGACCTCTCAAGTCATCCATGAGTTTGCAAATATTATCGCCAGTGGCTCCAAGATTTCTTCAGCTAATTCCTTCAGTACCATCGGGTGCTAGCCTTCCTGATTGGAATTGTATCCCATTGGTCATAAGGTCTCTGACGTGTTCTTTACTTATCCTGATCTGCATCCCTTCCCCTTTACTGTCTGTGGTAACTTCGGAAGTCCTCCAGTCACATTATTTTTTGTGAGAACACTGAAGCAAAGTAGGCATTGAGCCCCTCTGCCTTCCTATCATCTTCCATTACCAGCTCACCTTCTCCACTCAGCAGCGCACCCACACCATCCCTGTGTTCTTCTGTGTCTGATGTATTTGAAGAACCCCTTCCTGTTGTCACTAACATTTCTTACCAGTTGTAGCTCATTCCTTGCCTTGGCTTTCCTGATTTTGTCTCTACACTCTCCCTTGTTATGTTGTATCTGAGCCTGGGAAAAAAGCAGGGAGAACTGGAAGTCCTGGCACAGTCAAGGAATTATGATGTGATTGGAATAACAGAGACTTGGTGGGGTAACTCACATGACTGGAGTACTGTCATGGATGGATGTAAACTGTTCAAGAAGGAATTTAGTGTCACCTGCATGGCACCAGCTCAGGGAGCCCAGTGAGATGGGGTTACAGAATACAGGGGGAGGGAGCAGGGGAGAGAGGTGACAGGGATCAGAGTAGCAGCCATGTTAGTCTGTATTCACAAAAAGAAAAGGAGGCCTTGTGGCACCTTAGAGACTAACAAATTGATTTGAGCATAAGCTTTTGTGAGTTACAGCTCACTGCATCCGATGAAGGCTTATGCTCAAATAAATTTGTTAGTCTCTAAGGTGCCACAAGTACTCCTTTTCTTTTTTCAGAGAGAGTAGTGTCAATTGAGCGCTCTGTGTTGTAAGGTGTCCATGTCAATTACAAAGCATCCCTTAGAGCTAATTAACGGCTTACAAGGTACTTAGAGTCAATTGACAGTTTGCAAGCTTTAACACAGACACTGTCAGCAGCTATGGAGAGCTGCAAATCAATATTGCAGAATTACAATTATTTCAAATAGGGGAATTACAAATATTAAAAATATGCCTATATAAAATATGCCTAAAGCATGGCCCTGGCACTCCTTTCTTCAGGTGCCATGCTGGAAAGAGGAAAAGTGTGGCAGCAAGTACAAACTTGTGGGCATCAGGTGAAGCAGCGAGAATCCCAAACACCAGGTCAAACCACAGGACTGCAGGCATCAGTAGCCAGTTCTAGAGCCCCAAGCTATTGTAGTCATCCCGACCAAAGACCTGTCTGCAGAGGGCAGGAGTCACCCAGTAGGAGGTAAACAACTCACATTTGTGCAGCCAGAGACAGGGAAGGGGAGCACTTTGAGCTCCAGGGATTTACCACAAGGTCCCACTGAGATTTGAACTCAGATTGCAGGATTCAGAGTCCTGAGTGCTGACCATTACACCATGGGACCAGCTTCTGCTGCCTTCTCTGGACATCAGTGATCCTCACGGGGCTGGCTTGTGTAATGGGACTGTTGGCCCTTTACTAAAACGTTGTGGGGGTTTTTGGTTGGCTAGTTCCCAGTCCCAATAGAAGGGGGAAGGGTCAGTGGGAAATCAGGACCCTGAGAGTGAAAGTGCCCTGAGGCAATGGTCACCAACTGGTAGGGAACAAGTAAGAATTGGTTGATGGAGAAAAATTCCTGGTGAAAATTGGCAAAGCTGTAGATATTTTGAAAAGTTACAGTGAATTTATGCATGAAGATACAAACAGAGAGACAAACACACACAGAGAAAGAGAAAATCACACAGGTCACAGGCCCACACAGACATAAACAAAAACCACACACACACACACACACACACACAAAGCCATACCCACATAAGGGAAAGACACTCAAAACATACAAAGAACAAATCCACACCAAAAAAAAAAAAGCACAGAAAAAGCACACAACAAGAAAACACAAAAACCACATACCAAAAGAATACTAAGCAAAAAACAATATGCATTCAAAAATCATACACACACGCACACAAAACTTGCAAGACATCCACAAAAATCACCCAAGACCCACATGCACATCAACACAACAGACACAAAACATATCAACATACAGAAAGTCAGGCAGGGTTTGAATCTCACAAGCAGGAGGGTGGCACACAGGTGATTTGGGGAGCAAAGATTGAAGGGGAGTCAGGGAGTGAAGAATCACAGGATGAGTAGCGCTCTGGGCTCTGCTTGACCCCTCCTGACACAGGCAGCTGGTGGAGAATGGAGCCTTGTAGATGTGTGAATCTGCCCTGCACTCGGTAAATGAAAGGACCTTGGTGTCTGCTGGGCTGGAATTGTATTTTCCACAGTGCAAAATGATTAGCAGAAGCCATCTGCTTACAGAAAACCAGTGCTCTAGCTGGGGTTTGAACTCACAACTGCAGCATCACTCGATAAGTATAAGTAAAAGGTTGGGTGTGACAGTGTGTGGGGGAGGGGAAGGGTGTGTTTCTTAGGATATAAATGATGGCAAACACAGGGGTAGTGACAGTAAAGCCCCGGGTCTGAGTGTTATGACCCTGTGTGGTGCTGCCGTTCACCTTCCTCTCCTGTGGTCTCAGCTGTCATTGAATCCAGCATTTCTTCACCTGTCACCGTCCCAGAGGTGTGGCATGTGCCTCAAATACAGAGTGTCCCTCTTGGAGATGCGAGGACTGGAGCGGATTTCAGCTGCTGGGCAGCTCTGCTGGGTTTTCTACATTCCCAGTGAGAAATGCAGAGTGTTTTCATTCATTTCAAGCATCCCCCATTCAGCAAACTCCTGAACGCACTGGAGGAGGGTGGTGGCTCACGCTTTTAGGGGGCTTCCACAGCTCCTGCCCACAAAAGTGACAAAACATTAGCAGGCTATTGTTTTAACTAATCAATGACTTTGTGAGTTGGGCTTGTTGTGACTTAACTGTTTTTAAGGTCTCTTCTGTCTGTAACCTTTTCATAGAATCATAGAATCATAGAATATCAGGGTTGGAAGGGACCCCAGAAGGTCATCTAGTCCAACCCCCTGCTCAAAGCAGGACCAAGTCCCAGTTAAATCATCCTAGCCAGGGCTTTGTCAAGCCTGACCTTAAAAACCTCTAAGGAAGGAGATTCTACCACCTCCCTAGGTAACGCATTCCAGTGTTTCACCACCCTCTTAGTGAAAAAGTTTTTCCTAATATCCAATCTAAACCTCCCCCTTTTCCCTGTTCATTGGCTGTCTGAGGATGGTGCGGGGATGGTTTGGTTTTTGAAAAATCTTTCTCTGTGGTATTATAAAGGAGTAAGTGACAGGAAGAACATCCCCCCACCCCCCGCTTCTTGGTGCAGGGAGCCACCCACGGAGATTTTTAATTGTTCTAACTCATTCTTGGCCTTGACCAAACCGTTTTCCAGACAAATTATCAAGGACATTTCAAATGAGAAAACCAAACCAAACCAAATGCAAACCACAGAAACCCCCACCACACACAGTTTGGGTCTGAATTTTTCGACTGAAATTTGGAGACAATAAAACTCATCCCTCTGTTGGCCAGAACCCAAAGCTAGACCTCCCCCGGTCTCTGTGACTTCTGCTACCAAAACACCAATGTGCTAACGCCTCTTGTGAGACATTTTCCTGCACAATACTGCTGCTATTCCAGTTATTGACTCCAGGAAACATTTTCCTGAGCCTGGTTCTGTGTGTCACTGGTTTCTCTAGCACAGGTCAGTCCCTAAGCACAGACAGCCTCATTCACATCATGCTTCAAGTTGAGAATCATTTGCCATTCCCGCTCTGTGGGAGGGGAGACTTTTAAAAGCCCTCTCTGTGCGACTGCACATGGCCAAGCAAAGAGAACAAACCCCAAATTCCCCCTGTGCTTTCGGAGCCAGGTTTGCTGTGGGAATTCTGTATTTCAGATGACGTCAAGCCTGGGCATTGCGATTATTTACCAGTTTCTGTGGCATTGAAGCACTAGGGTGCTCGTAGCTGTGATAGCCGAGTGGTTAAGACATTGGAGTTGAAATCCAACGGGGTTCCCCTGCGCAGGTTCGAATCCTGCTTGCAGCGAGGCCTGTGTTTTAGCCAGTCTCTAACCTGGGCAATACTCTCAACACCCCCTGAGACGCTCTCAACTCTCTCCCCACCCCAAGTAAATCCTGTTCTGCTCCTTTCATAGAGGTCCTTGGGACACCACCTCACACTGTGCCCCTGAGGTGTCAGGCAAACTCTCAGCACCTGAAGCCTCTGCCACTCACCTAACGCTCCCTGCCCCATAGATCAGCCATAACCCTGGGTCTGTTCCTCCCTGTAGGGTGTGAAAGGAGCCATCAGTGCAGCGAGAGGTGCCAACTCCCTGGGTGCTACAGGGCTGCAGCACCAACAGAAACAAAAAAACAGGTGCTCAGCACCCACTGGCAGCCAGCTGCCCACCCCCGCACCTCCCACCTGCTAGCAGGCCTGGCCCACGAGCTCCTTCTCTTCTCCTTCAACTCCTCCCTCCTGCGAGTGATCAGATGTGTGGGAGGAGTGGGGAGAGGAAGAAATAGGGCGGCATGGCAAGAGACTGGACAGGGGTCAAGCAACCCCCAGGAAGTCTCAAAATCAGCACCTCTGAGTACAGAAGCCTTCCCTGAGTCTGAGCTACCAAGATCCCTGCCACAGAGCAGGGTGCACAAATCTCAGCCTCCCTTTCCCACACATGGCTCTGGACACCACCAGGAATGATTTGGCTCCTGGCACACAAGAGCTGAGTGCCTGGACAGGGGCTTGAACCTGGACCCTCCCCTTAAGAGCCTGATGCTCTATGGACTGAGCTGGCCAGGCTTGCTGAGAGCCTCTCCCCATCCTCCTTTTCTCCACGGCCACTGCCGATTCCTCCTCCTCTTCCTGCCTCCTGCACCTCAGGGTCAATAAATCTCTGCACCTAGACAGCCGATCCGTCCCCTGCACCCCAATTCCCCATCCCTAAGCCTCCCTGCCAAAGTCCTGCACCTGGATCCATAGAATTAAGACTCATGTCTCACTGGGGACTCCACTTCTTGTGCCCAGAGAGTCTTTCTCCCTCTCAGTAGCTGACCCCACAACACAGGGAAAATTCACATAAAACAAAAGATAAACCAATCCCCCTTGCCTGGTTTACCTATACTGGTTTCAATATTGGAGACCTTGATTAGGATGGGTTGGAGATGATGGATTTCTGTCTGGCCTCTCTCAGTCCCAAGAGAGAACGACTCGTAAACAAAGAGCTCCAAACAAAAGTGTGCACAAAGGTGGTTTGGGGAGCAAAGATTGAGGAGGAGTCATGGGGTGAAGAATCACAGGATGGGCAGAGCTCTGGGCTCCGCTTTACCCCTCCTGACACAGGCGGCTGGTGGAGAGCGGAGCCTTGTAGATGTGTGGAATCTGCCTTGCACTCGGTAAAGGAAGGGACCTCAGTGTCTGCTGGGTTGGGATTGTGTTTTCCGCAGGGGAAAATTAGGAGAAGCCACTCGCTTAAAGAAATCTGTTGCTCCGCTTGAGGTTTAAACTCAACCTAAACATTGCGCTACACAGCGCTGCTCTCTAGGTACTGTGGGCTAACCCATTGCACCGCTGGAGCCCACAGTTAATCCCCGCTCTCATTCTTCCATGGATGGATTGGGGGCGAGGTGGTTGCATTACCTAAAACAAATCCATATGAAAGGCTGCAGGACAGCAGCAGCAGAGGTGGGGAGCCTCCTTCTGTGTGATCGAGGTGGTTCCCACCTTCTGCTGCTGAGGGGACGGTTGGTGCTTTGAGCCCACCTGGGGCTGGAACTTCTCCTGGGTGAGGTTAATGAGACTCTGAAGAAGCGAAGGGAAGTCTTTTCTATTCCAGCCAATCTCCATCTGTCTCCAGGGGCCCTTCAGGCTCTCTGCTCCCCTGTTGGGGCGATGCAGAGGTAAGTCCCGACCTGGGTTAATCACAGAGAGGCTGTGTCCCATGTCATGTGTGTGGGAGAGGGATAGGGTAGGGTTGGGTCGGGTTTCAGGGGAAAAGGTTGGGTGTGACAGTGTTTGGAGGAGGGGGAAGGGTGTGTTTCTTAGGATATAAATGATGGCAAACACAGAGGCAGTGACAGTGAAGCCCTGGGTCTGAGTGTTATGACCCTGTGTGGCGCTGCCATTCACCTTCCCCTCCTGTGGTCTCAGCTTTCTTTGAATCCAGCATTTTTTCACCTGTCATCATCCCAGAGGTGTTGCACATGCCTCAAATACAGAGTGTCCCTCTTGGAGATGTCAGGACTGGAGTAGATTTCAGCTGCTGGACAGCTCTGCTAGGTTTTCTGCATTCGCCTAGGGAAATGCTCAGCGTTTAAATTTATTTCAAGCATCCTCATTCAGCAGACTCCTGAACACACTGGAGATGGGTCTGGAAATTGATTTTCATTTCAAAAAGGGAAGCACTTGGATTTGAACTAGGAACCCATTGCCCTACCGGCAAATATTCACCTACTGAGCTACACTCTCAGGAAAGACTGTCCTGTATAGCCCAGAGCAGGAACAGCTTTGAGCCTGCGGGTTAATAAACTTTATCTGTATACAAACTCCATTGCTTACAAATACCTCACACCCTCTCTGTGACACCAGAGCACAACAGCTTCCCTTGGAGCACACGCTGCTCCACAGCTCCGTGCCCTTCAATCTCCCCAGCATTGCTCCAATCCCTCAAAGGAACAGGGCACAGGAAACTACAATCACTTCATCCCAATAGATTTAATGCCCAAATAATTCCATGTAGACCAGAAGCGCAGAGCTTCTCTGAGTATCAGCCCTATCCCAGTACAGGTCCCCAGCAGTGAGTGTGGCCCACAATGCAGGGGTCACTTTTTCATAGTTTGAACATTTGTGGTTCTCCGGTAGAATTATTGTTTCTCGTACGGCAGACCTGGTTTTTATTTATGGCCAGTGAAGAGCTGAGTATTATTGTCCAATGTAGAAGTTATAGAATTTAAACAAGGAAGAACAGTCAATTTTCCCATCATTTCACACCTTTACATCCAAACACAATGACTTTCTGAATGACCCATCCTCATTCAACCAGAAGATCCTGGGGGTGGGATGTAGGAGTCACTGGGGAAAACACAGAAGAACAATTTCCATTGCACAAATCCACGAAGAGCAGAACCTCCCTATGTGTCTTGTCTGAGCCAGGGCATTCAACTCCAGTGAACCCTTCTCTCCTGCAATGGCAATGATCAGACAGAGGGAACGTGGCCACCTGCATCCCAGACAGGGAGATATTGGCTCGGCTCTTTCTTTATGCTGCTCTTGTTAGTCCATGAAACATCAAGGATGGAATGCAAGGCTGAGTTCATGCACAAACCCCCTGAAAAATGTCCATGCCCCAGAGAAATCCTGACCCCTGCTATTGGAATGATGTACTGGAGATTTGAATAGGAAAGGGACTGTCTGAATTGTCAACGTGGGGAATGAACAATGATCTACAGTGATGTTGTTAACACAAACACACTCTCATAATGCTCCAGCCAGAAGGGAAATGGGCAGGAGTTCTCGCTGTTCAGCCATGGACACACTTACACTAATGCACAGCCGTGAGTGTGCTGGGGAAGTGGATCTGAGCAATTTGAAGTGACAATTCTGTGAGAACTGAATGCTAGTGTAGTGAAATAGCCATAGATCAAGTAGCTGTGGGCAAGTAGTTAAGGCGATGGACTTGAAATCCATTGGGGTCACTCCACGCAGGTTCAAATCCTGCCAACGATGGAAGCAAAAGACTGTTATGATTACTGCAATCTTAGTGCCACAGCATGAAAACTGGAGCCAGATCTGGTCTCACTCTTGGGTTGTCTACACTTAAAACACTGCTGTGACACTGCGATAGCACTTTGGAGTAGACAGTTGCTACAGCGAGTGGAGGGGTTTTCCCATCGCTGTAATAGTTACATTGAGGTAACAATTCTTCCTTCTATTTAGCTCTATCTAAGCAGCCTTTAGGTCAGCTTAACTGTATTGGTTTGGGGGTTTGCATTTTTCACACCCTGAGAGACCGAAGCTCTGCCAGTTAAATGCCCAGCATACACCACCCTTTGATCCCTCTTAGGATTTCCATGCAAGCACTGACCTGTGAGAGGAAAACATCAGCTCACAAACACAAAGACTGAATTCCCCACAATTAATCTCTCTGCACTTTCCAGAACATCACAAAATTTAGTTCATTCCTGCTGGGACAGAGAAAAAATAAGTGACACTAAGTTTTTGGCTTGATTAAATAAAGTTAAGGGTTTACTACACTAAAAATTTGTACCGATTCTTCTAAATAACACCATAACGTGAGATAAGAACACAGACAAATCTTGTCAGTGAAGACTAATTTCAGAAATAGTCTTCCCTTTATTAATTTCCATTGTGCCCCCACTGCAGGTCTGGGCCCCTCCAGTGCAACTGCTCTGCATTCTCCTTCCCGTAAGAATTGGTTTTGGACATTCCCAACTTTGGAAAATTGTGCAATTCAGAATTTGAATAGTGAACCCAGCTTCCTTCCTGCACATGCTCTACATCACTATACAGCAGCTTCTCCACTTGCAAAGTCACCCCCTGGGTTCAGCAGGGACCTCTGGCAAGGACAGTGGGTGTAGCTAAGAGCTCGGTGTGCCTGGCAGTGAGGTAGGGGCATCCTGAGGCTGGAAGCTCTGAGTCAGCTGTAAAGAAGAAACTCCCCCGATAAGTACAGAGATTGAATTCCCCAACTTTAGCATTATGACACTCTGTAGAAAGCCACACATGTCTGTTGTTTTTTCACAGAGAGATGGAAAAATCAGGGGACACCAATTTTGAAGTTTGAGTAAATAAAGTTTAGGAGATAGTTATTAAGCTTGCAAAAATATGCCACAGATCCCTCTGCATAACACCGGAAGGTGAAATAGGAACAGAGGCAAACCTTGTCAGCAAAGGCTAATTTCCCAAACGATCCTTGTTAGAATAGAGATATTCAGGCCTGCCTGTAAAGCCTATACTTTAAGAGTACAGGCTTTTTTTTTTTATCACAGTGTATTTTCACTGTGTATTTTCATCACTTATCTAGTTACAGGGATATAAAACAAAGAATCAAAATCACAGTCTGCCTGTGTACAGGCCTTCTCTCCCCAGGAGAGTCTGAAGCCGGGTTCTTAGGCTAAGGCCTTTGGCTAAGCCGCAGCAGCAGCCATAACCTGGGAAGTGAATGGTCACATCCTCACATCCCAAACCCGTCCCATTAAATACAGTGGTATTGGGCAGTTAGGAAAATGATCCTGTCCTGATAATGCCCATCACGACCAGATACAGAAACAGATCTTAAGAGAGCCTCCTGTCTGGCAAGAAATCCCTTCTCAATGGTTGTGGTTGTGAAACTCTCATTTTGGTATGTTTCACCCTTATGGCCCCCACTTTTCTATTGTCAATCTGTCTGGTTCTCTAATTGTTTTTGTATAATTAATTTTGCTATGTGTAAGTTCATTAGTGTAGTCGGATAGAATTGGCTAGAGAATTATGTTACAATATATTAGGATTGGTTAGTTACATTTCAGTAGAATGATTGGTTAATGTATAGCTGAGAATATTACCATATAAACTGGAGTCAAACAGGAAGTGGAAGTGGAAATTGGAATCATGTTTGCGAAGTGGGGGAACGGGAACAGGGAACAGAGACACAGGCAAGGCTCCGCAGCGTCGGAGCCGGGAAGGGGGACGCGGGGTAAACGCTCTGTGGCGTCGGAGCTGGGAAGGGAACCCTGGGGAACAGACTCTATCGGTGTATAGAGATAAGCCCGAGTGGTGTGAAGGGCTTCAGAACATGCTGGCTTGGAAACTAACCCCAGGAAACATCACATTGTCTCCACTTCAACCTTCTGGTCTTTTGCTGCTTGCATGACAAGAACTGGGGAAGAGGGTAGGGGAAGAGAAAGCCCTCTAACAATGGCTACCCCTCTCCTCTCCCTCCCAGGCGTCAAGGATCCGCAGGGCTCAAGGCTCTGGTTGAGGGATCCTGGCCCAGGGGCTGGTGGGGGAGAAAGGATTGTAGACTCTGACGTGCACTCTGAAGAGGAGGGAATAATTGAAGGGGGCATTTTTGAGTCCTCAGTGTCCCCTGGGCTGGAATTCTACACTGCACAGGGCCAAATAAACAAGTGGGTGAAGCCATTTGGTTAATGAAAACTAGTGTTGTAGGTGAGGCTTGAACTTACAACCTCAGCATAGCTCCTCTCAGCACTGCTCTATAAAAACTGTGCAGTAACCAATTGCACCACTGGAGCACCTAACCATTGCTATTTTCCCAGGCCCCTAGGATGAGAAAGGCGAGGCGTGACTCCCAAAAATTCTCAGTGGAGTTTAGAGCAGGAGAAGACAAGTGTTGGTCCTTGGTGGGGTGGATTCTTCTGAAGGGTTCCAGGCACCATTTGACCCTCTTGCTCTTCTCTGTGCGATACCAAAGCTAATTAAGACTCAATGGAGAGTCTTGCTGCAGATCAAAATATCTGAAATCGCCGAGAACCAGGACTAAGCATTAGTCCTGCTTTGGGATAGTGTCTCTCAGGCAGGAAACTGCTGAGTCTGTGCAAGCAGTGAGGCTCCCTCACTAACAGCTGAGATTGGTGAGAGTTGTGTGAAGCATCTGTACACAGGGGTGCGAGAACAGGGGGGCACAATGCCCCAGGACTTCTACAAATGGAAGGGCTCTGCCTTACCACTTTGTAATGACCGTAAGGGTGAGTGAAGGTGGGGAGGGGGCGGAGAGCAGTGATTGGGTGATGGGATCTTGGGGGGAAGAGTCAGCGCAGGAGCAGGGCCTTGGGGAGAAGGGGTGATGCAGGGGCATGGCCTCAAGGGGAAGGGATGGGGCTACTGTTCGAGCTCTGGAGGCTGCTACTTTTAGGGAGCCTGCACCGCTCTCGGTGGGACTGCAAGACATCCCAGAGGAGAGAGGATGGCCAGCAGAGCAGTGACAGGGTGGAACGGCAAGTGACTGGTGATGTGGGCAGACAGCGGAGGGAGAAAGGGGCTTTCCCCCCAGGAGGTGAGAGGTGATCTCTGGGTTTTCATTGACCCAGGACAGCAGCTGGGAGTTAGGTGCAGTGATGGGAGGGACACCTCCAAAGAGCTCTTGGTGTCTGGATTTCAGAGTCTGAGGCAAAAGGACACTGCCCAGCGTACTGTGGGCGGGTGTTTTGCTCATAGTGTTGTGTTATGAATCCTGATTGTGGTGTTTTCCAAAGTTAATACAGGGTGATTTTCCTCCTTTTTATTAAAGTTTCTTTTCTCCACTCAGTGCTGGTGAGTGAGGACAGTATTGCCTCTTCGAGGCACTTAGTGGCCCTGGTTAGTTGCCCCAGATTACTGGATGGGGGCTTAAGCGGATTGTGTGTTGTGCCGTTGAAGAGGAGCCCCAAGCACCCAAACAGGGAATTTTAACTTCAGCCTTCAGATGAAGAGCCAGATGTGCAGCCAGCTGAACTAGCCAGGCCGCCTAAATGTATTCACCCGTCCAGCACAAGAGCAAGCCCTGGGTGCTTCTCAGCAGCTGGGGAAAAGCCTCTTGGGAAATATCTCCTGCGCCATCGCAAAAGGAACCCTTGAGTGGGAACAGTCAGAGGCCTCACTGGGGGGCTGGCCGTCCTTTCTTAACACCTTTTGATGCTGGCCGCAGAGCGAATGCTGGTCTGTGGGTGGTCTTCAGTGGGAGTTCGGCACTCCAGGAAGCAGGGTCCAGGGAGCAGGCTGTCTGTCTGTCTCTGTGGCTGTTTGCTGGCCACACATAGGCATGTGCCTCCTCTCCTCTTGCCCCACCCATGGTTGCTCTGTGACTTTTAAGCCTTCCCTTGGAGCTGTCAGCACCAGCCGCCTCTGCGCTAGGTGCCCAGAGGAGGAGAGGTGCGCTGGGCCCAGCCTGGGACTCTTCCTCCCTCCTGCCTAGCCCTGACTATCAAGCCTGGCCCTGGCACTCCTTTCTTCAAGCGCCATGTGGGAAGAGGAAGAGGTTGGAAACTGCAGATACAAGGACCAAATTTGTGAACATCAGGTGAAGCAGCAAGAAACACAACGTTCAGATGTCTCTAGCCAGACTGTTAAGTTCCAGGGCCCCAACCTATTTCGGCCAGAGCATTGAACCAGCTGGACCAAAGAACTATCTCCAGTGGGCATCAGTCGCCCAGGAAGAGGGGAAAAATTCACGCTGTCTCACCCAGAGACACGGAAACCAAGCACACTGAGCTCTTAGGCTTTGCAGCAAACCAACATAGCCCCAGGAGGTCTCACTGAGATTTGAACTCAGATGGCAGGATTCAGAGTCCTGAGTGCTGATCATTACACCATGGGACCTGCGAACATTTCCATTTCTGGACCCCTGTGACGCTCAGCCGGTTGGCTTGGACGCTGCACTTATTGATTCCCTCCGGCTGCTTCCTCTTGCAGGACTTTCTCCTCCATCAACTGTAGCCCTGAACTACCGGATCTGCGGGTCCTGCCCTGAGTAAACACATCCCCCTGCTTTGTCTCTGTTCCCTGCAGGCCGCAAAAATGTCAGGAGAGGCCGTCCCTCCCTTCACTTGGTGGTCCTGCTCAAATGGGCCAGCTGCAGCCTCATCTCCTGGAGCTCGGCCAACTGTTACTTGATCCTATTGTACAGCAGCCCACAGCCTCCCTCTGGGTCAGCCCCACCTGTTTATTCCTTACAGGCTGACCTGACCCCCCTTCCAGCCCCAGATTCACCCCCTAATCATCCTACTGGCACTCAGAGCCACAGACATGGAGGTGCTGGAGGAGGGAGGTGTGACTCTAGGGTGGGGTTCTCCTCTAAAGATGGCTGGCAGAAAGGTGGGACTCAGCTCTGTCAGTGACCTGCCTCATTGCCTCACTGCAGGGGATGCAGACAGTTATGTAAAGTGCGTAAAGGGAGTATTTGGTTCCAAGGGAATGTGAGGAATGTGCAATTATGAGAGGGAATTTCCATCCCTCCTTTACTTATGCAGCAGGGCCCCAGTGGCCTAATGGATAAGGCATTGGCTTCCTAAGACAGAGATTGTGGGTTCAAGTCCCCTCGGGGGTGAAAAACTGCTTTTTTCTTCTATATTGTAAGGAAACCTTGGTCTTATTTTCACCAAGGAAGCTGGGAGATGTTGGAACACAAAGTCTTGGATCTTTGGAACAATCCCCCACAAATGTCATCTTCCGCTCGACAAACGCTTTCTAAACCCATCAGTAGCAAACAGTTAATACTAGTGTTTGTCTGAGAACAGAGTGAAGGGGAGTGTTTACTCCAACTTGTCAATGAACGAAACAGATGGAAAGAGCAAGGCCGTTCTGAAGAGACTGGATCTGTCTGGAGACAAAGCAGAGCCTGAGAATGAGCAATGATGTGAAAAGAAGAGGTTCAAATGTGTGTTAGATGTTAGTTAGGTTGGTCTGGCAAATTTAAAGAAAATACCAATGCCCTTAGCATGATGCGGACACTGGTTGTTTCTGACCTTTACTGAGGGTTCATTGAGAAATATTTTCCCTAATTATGTTATGGAATAAAGGTGTCTTGCCCTTTGGGACAACATGGCTACATGGCACGGGGCTAATGTGCACCTTCAAGTCAACTGCCAGAGAAGACAACAGGGATTAGCTCATTCAGCCGGTGTTCCCTCTCCTGGTGGTGCTTTATCCATCGTTGTCACCGCTTGCAGACCACCTCAGTCCAAGTACAGCAGCATCCTCTTTATGACTCGGCCGTCCGGCCATGCCATGATCTGTGTTTCTTTTTTCCAAGGTGATGGGGCAGGGGGTGGGTATCTCCAAATCCAGCCATTTTCCCAGTGGTGAGTGGCAGGGAACCAGGCCCACAGTACTCTGGATTCCAGCCCAGGGATCCTGTTGAAACAGCGTCTGCTTCCTCTCCTTAACAGCCTCCACCAGTGCTGCTTCAATTCCCGGGGCTGCTCTCCCGCAGCCCCAGCACGTTGTTCGCCCTCTTCTCAGGGTCTCAGGCCTGCAAGTCCCAGCAACCAGCCAGGAGCTCTCTCTAGCTTCCCCTGGTCCCTGCTAGAAGCTGCCCTGCCAGAGGTGCTGTGACCCTATGCCCCATAGTCTTCAGAGAGATATTGTTGTGATATGGATATGGCATTACAAACATGTGTTTTATGCAAGATGGGTCATGTGAGATATCACTGGAAAGGTTAGATTGTTCTTGAACTCAAGATTTAGGCGCACTAAGTCCAGAGTTAACATGGCTGTCCTTGGTTCAGGAATACGTGGTCTAATGGCTTGAGTCAATATGGCACCATGAAGTACAGGGATGAATGACCTAATGGCCAGAGTCAATATGGCCAGCCTTTGGTTCAGGGTTGCAAGGCCTAATTGCCAATTCCAGGGGCCACTTTGGAAGGGCCCACCTAACTCCACCGGTTCCCAGCCCAAGGCCCTCTTGAGTTAAGTGCATTTGCCACCCAGCCAGCCGAGAGCCTACCGCAACATGCTGACATTACACGGGTATGTGATACCACTCACTCCGCCACCCTGGGCCACTTCCTACCTTATTTCCTGAAGCTGTCATCCAAATATCATCAGGATCTTTGGGTTCTCTGGCACTGGCAGCTCCGTGAAACTTTGTACATTGAACGAACAATTTTGTAGTGTAGACAAGGCCTCAGCGTGCCTCGTTTTTTTAACCATTTCTCAGAGATCAGGTTTTTTTAAACCTTGTATCATTTTCCTTGCCTCGCTATGTGTAAGAGGAGACTCGCTCCAAATCTGGGCTTTTCAATCTTTTCCAAGACATCTTTATTAATGATGAATTACACTGATTCTGCAATAAGTGATTCCCTTACAATTATTATATGTCACAGTACTGAGCACATAATACTCAATGGATTGACTCAGTTCCAGGGGGAGGGGAGGACCTGTAGCTCTGGATCTCTGCAAGAAGATCTGGACTGGACTCTGATGCTATTTTTAATCACAGTTATTACAGTGGTGCGTAGAGATCAACCCAGAATGCAGTGCTGTTGTGCCAGGGGCTGTACAAACACTGTAGCACACAGTCCCTGCCCCAAAGAGCTGTCAGTCTCCATAGAGAAGCCAGCCCCAGGGTCTATAATAGACATCTCCAGTAGAACACAGACAGTAGCCAGGGCCCAAGCTCAGAATCTGAGTGCCCCCCAGACTCTCTGGCAAGGGGCGTACGGAGTGCAAGTGAACACTGGGTGTCAAGGGGAAATGGTGGAAGATACAAGACAGCGGAGGGGATTCACATCTGCAGACCTAGCTGGCAGACCCAGCCAGCACTTCACCGTTCCCCATCCCAACCAGGGAACAATTCCTCTGCGTGGAAAACCTCACTGCCCCTACGGCGGCAGCTAGCAAAATGATTCACGGCATGATTTGAATTCAGTGGATGTTGGCAGCAGAACCAATGCTCATTAACACTCTCTGTGAACTTGTATCTCTAAAGCTTTACAAAATCACCAGGACTTTCTAGTAAAATATTGTCCTTTTCCTTTGTGATGAGCATGTCACTGGCAGAGGACAGTCTGGAGATCTTCTGAAATCTAACCTGTTAGAAGAGCTGGTGTGCTCAGTACTCGCCCCAAGCATTCAGGCGTGTGGAGTGGGACACCGGCGCGTGCTATGGCAAGTGCACTAGTCATTACAGCTCCGGGTGCCCCTGTTTACAATTTATGTAGGTTCCAATGTCCAGACAATGCTCTGTTCTAACAACCTCTCATGCCTGTTTAAAGAACAGAAATGTTCTAAACTGAGAGTCCCTGGCAAAACTAGTCTGTCCTCATGAACACTGACTCCTTCTGTGAAACGACCCACACACCCACTGCACTCGGGCAATGGCCCACGTAGTGTGTCTCCGAACATGCGAGTGACTGCAAACGCGTCATCTCTGGCACACCTAAGGCTGCCTGCAGCCTGCTCACTGGAGTTAACAGGTATCAAATGGCATTTTCTCTTATGGCTGCTAAGTACACTCAAACACAAGACTGCTATGCTTAAAGTGTTGATGATCTAGGCTGAGATTTTCAAAGGCAATTTGGTTTAATGGATCCAAAGTCCCACT
The DNA here is from genome assembly GCF_009764565.3 of Dermochelys coriacea. Lineage (NCBI taxonomy): Eukaryota > Metazoa > Chordata > Testudines > Dermochelyidae > Dermochelys > Dermochelys coriacea. The sequence continues at coordinate 88,355 of NW_025091561.1, read as the reverse complement.
CGATGTGGACAGTGAACTCCCGGAGGCTCCTGCAGATTTCCTTACACCAGCACTCATTCACTTTTGTTCTAGTTACATCGCCCATTCCCGTGTGTTCCTGGGAGCCCCCGACAATCAGAATGGGACATCAATGCATGGTTCGATTTCTAAAACAGTTGTGATACCAACTCTCTAATACAGGGGCTACTCCAAAGTGGGCCAGTGAGATTCCCCTGGCTACCCCTTGGCTTGGACAGGGCAGGTCAGCCATGCTGGACTGTTTGGGGGTTCCCTGCGTACATGAAAGGAGGAAAGCAGGTCTTCTGTGCCACACATAATCAATCATAGCTTTTATACCTGTCTTCTGTAGAAGCCAAATTCCATGGTAATTAGAGATATGCCAGGTGGTGGCAAAGATTTTTCTCATGCTTTACAACACCTGGCAACATGAAATATTTCAAATAATCTCCATCAGCTCTTGTTTCACATGTAGCCAGCGACAGGGGTTGGCCTAAGGCCCAGGGGCAAAGGGGGAGTTTATTTCCCTGGGTTGGGGTGGAATGAAACGACTAGACACAGTCACTGTCACCAGGGCTGAAGAGAGCAGTTCTGAGCAGGGGGCAGCGCAGCAAGTGACACCGCGGCCGACTGATTCCACGGCAGAATTTGGCAAACCACCCCCGAGTGCGGAAGCAGCAACAGAGCCAACAGACTCAACAAGATGGAGGTTCGGGTCACCAAAAGCTCCCCTCTCTGCTGGGAGCTTTGGGTCCTGCCATCAGCTGGGGCATCGAGTCCCAGGGCCTCTGGCTCTTCACCAGAACTGACCTTGGAGGGTCACCCGCGGGGGTGAAAGGGACATTCGGTCCTTGGCCTGACACTGCTAAAACGTGTCCATCCGTGTAGGCACCTGTCTTCTTTTAAACGTGCATAAAACAGATTGAAAGTGGGGCTGGCGCCTTGTACACCCGCTCTCAGCTCAGGCTGAGTAGAAGCTGTTCAGGCAGGCTGTAATGAGCATCTATGGATGGCACCTTCCAGGAACCATATGCGTTAGTTGCACGGTCACACACTTTCCACGGGATCCCGGCCTCATCCAGTGCACAGAAAGGATAGTGCTGGGGACAAATCAAGCTGTGGACTGAAGGAGGCTGCAGTCTGTCGGACCCCAGCCTCACGTGCTGCAGAAGTTGGAAAGTGCGCAGTGAAGGAGGCAGAGAATTTCAGGAGGAGAAAGGCTGGTCCCATGGTTTAGACAGATGAATGCTGCCCTGCTAAACTGGATTTTCTCCCTGCCTCTGCCCCAGAGTTCTTGTGTTACGTTTGGCAAGTCATGTAAACCAAAATTTTCACAAGTGGCCACTGTGTTCATTTTCTGGATCCCCAATTTCCTCCATTAGAAGGAGTTATGCAGTTGGAGAGGAAGCAGGACAAAGTGTAGCAGCTAGATGGGCATCTATATGGGTAGAAATATTGGGGGGGAAAGAATTAAATGTTTGATCATGTAACATTATTGTATTAATATTTAGTTACCTCAGAACTAAAGTGTCTGGTGAAATATTCAAAATTTCCAAGCTGAAATGGGGAAGGCTTCATAGCCTTCAAATGGCATCCCCCTAGTTATAAAAATGAAAGAAAGACATTAAAGGTGTAACTTAAAACACATGGAGCATGAAAGAAATGGTGCGTCTGCACCCCAGAGATCAGCAAATGAGAATTAGATGTGAGTCAACCAAAACTCACTCACTCAGATATCTATATCTATCTATCTATCTATCTATCTATCTATCTATCTATCTAATCTGATCATTTTATGGCCATGTGCATTTATTTGTCTGTTTTAGGGTTGGTCTACACTTAAAATTCAGATTGACCTAGTTATGTCTGTGGGGGGTGGAATTCACCCCCCCAAGAGCTGTAGCTAAGCCTACCTAGCCTCTGGTGTAGACATGTTGAGGGGTGACAGCAGTATTCTTCTATCAACCTAGCTACCGCCACTTGGAGAAGTGGATTCCCACCATCGCAGTAACCCCCATCTCTCAATGCAGGAAGTCTCTACACTCTAGCACTACAGCTGCAGCGATATGTCGCTGTGTTGTTGTCGCACCCATAGCATAGCCAGGCCCTTATGACGTTGGTCTCTTTGAATAAATGATACCCCAAGCAGAGCTCCTCTCACTTTGGAGTCACTGTTACTTTCCCAAGAGCAGGTTCTGTCAGTGATGTGACCCCCCAGCTAGGCACTGCCAACAGAAAGGCTTTTGAGAACAACAGACAATCCCAGCTTTTTGAAATCTTCAAAGCCCACTGGGACAATCCTCTTCACTTCACCAGTCATGATGCTGGGAGCCCCGGGGACCTGCTTGTCCATCCACTTGCTGCACGTGTGCAAAGAGGTCAGAAACTAAAAAAACCTGGCTAAGGAACCTTTCTGCCTGGTGTAGAGCTAGACTTCCAGGCTTGGGAATTCTGCTTTGATTCCTTCATTTCAAACACCAGATGCAGATTTGGTCATGCCGGGGGGAGCTTGCAACATACCATGTATGGAAAGAGTCTTTTCTGAGTCCTACAAGGACAACAGCACGGGTCTTAGCCCCTTTTGCTGAGAGTCCCCGAAGTTACGCCGTGTGCTGCTGCAGCCCATTCTAGTGACCCCAGGGGACTGTCCAGTTTTACATACAACCATGTGCAACCATGAGCTGCCTGAACTCTCCAGCAGCCTGGGAGGCCTGTGCTACCTGCCCAGACCTGGCAGAATTGGCAGCAGAGAGGAATTGTTGTGCCCAGGCACGGAGAAGACGGTTTGTTTCCAACACGAGCACTGCACCGCAGGGACTGACAGCAGCATGCTGCGCCTGCAAGGGGGTGTGGGGCGAGTGCTCTGAAGTTGGCTCATTATATATCCAGTTGCACACGCTCAATAAATTCTATCCAGTGCAGCTCAAGGAGCAGACCCTACCTAGGAGGCTGGCCAAAGCGTGCCGGGCAATACGCGGCTGGAGAATTTTTCTCTCCTAGAGACTCTGCCTCTCTTGTTACCTTCCTGCACCAGGGCAACAGCACTTCTTATTTTGCACCAAGGAGCTCTATGCCATGGGTGGGAACAGGCCCAGAGCCGTTCCCTGCCCACTTTGCATTGCTCTAAAGAGATGGGATTCCAACCTGGGGCCCAAGCAGCCAGTCCCCTTTGTGCGGAGCCTGAAACGAGGTCACTGGGGAGCGACTGCTCTTGCTGGGCCACCTCTTCCCCTGCATGTGGAGCGGGTCCGACAGGGGCGTGTTTCCAGGGCAAACGGTGGCTTTTGGTTGTCACACTGAACATTTTCATTGCAAACCCAAAAGGTTTTGGGTGGAAAGTTTTCAATTTGGGGTTTTCCATTTTTTTTCTATAAAAACCGAAAGTTTGTGTGGAAAGTATTTAACGGAAAATGAAATTTTTCATCAAAAATAGCTTCTACAGAAAAATGTTGATGGCTCCTATTGATGTCGGCTAAATCCACTTCCACTGCCACAGTTGACGGTGCCCCATGTGCACTGCCAGGCCTGTCCCTCCAACAGAGTTCATATGGGGAGGGGACGAACTGGGTGCCCCATCCCATCTCTGCCAAAGCTGTATCTCCGGCTGAGGCCTCTGGGGATCCCGGCTTGTCGACTTCCAGCTGAACCCAAATAGGAAGCTGCCAGGAGGGAGTCTAGGGGGGCCCATAGCACCAGCTACTAGGAGAGAAGCCCCTGGGTCTGGCTGCCCACTCCAGCTGCCACCGCAGGGGGAGCCCCAGGGGCTGAGCCGCTTCTCCCACCGCCCCCAGGACCACTGCCAGGAGTCACTGAGCTGCGGCTGCTCCCCCTGACCCCAGGACCGCTGCTCAAATGGTCCCCAGAGCCAGCCGCTTTGGCCGCTGCTCCATTGGTCCCTGGGGCCAGCTGCTTGTGCGGCCCTGGAGTCAGCCACACTGGCCACTGCAGAAGTCACGGAGGTCACAGGAAGTCACAGAATCCGTCACTTCCACAACCTCCCTGACAGTCACGGATCCTTAATAATGAGACAGGGAACTGTGTGTTTCATTGTAAATCCGCATCTGCCCCCAGCCCCTGCTCTCCCAGCCCTGGGCTCCCCACTCGCCGCTCTGCCGGGGCCCCTCACTCCCGACCCACAGCCCCTGCTCTCCCAGCCCTGGGCTCCCCACTCGCCGCTCTGCCGGTGCCCCTCACTCCCCACCCACAGCTCCTGTTCTCCCAGCCCTGAGCTCCCCACACACCTCTGCAGTCTTTATGTTTTATGGAAATATGCTTATTAGTGTGAAGATGACGTAACTGGATTATGCCTTATGCAAAAGAGTCTCTGGTAAGGTCTCATTACAATGCTTATAATCTCCTGAGTGTGGTCATCCTATCTGTGTCATTCTTGTCCACGTATCATTCTTGTGTCTGAAGCTAGAAATATGAACTATTACTCTTAAGTCCTAGATTCATAGATACTAAGGTCAGAAGGGACCAATCTGATCATCTAGTCCGACCTCCTGCACAGCGCAGGCCACAGAATCTTACCCACCCACTCCTATGGAAAACCTCACCTATGTCTGAGCTATTGAAGTCCTTAAATCATGGTTCAAAGACTTCAAGGAGCAGAGAAGCCTCCCTCAAGTCAACCATGCCCCATGCTACAGAGGAAGGCGAAAAACCTCCAGGGCCTCTCCAATCTGCCCTGGAGGAAAATTCCTTCCCGACCCCAAATATGGCAATCAACTAAACCCTGAGCATATGGGCAAGATTCACCAGATACTACAGAAAATTCTTTCCTGGGTAACTCAGATCCCATCCATCTAATATCCCATCTCAGGGGATTTGACCTATTTACCCTGAATATTTAAAGATCAATTACTTACCAAAATCCCATTATCCCATCATACCATCTCCTCCATAAACTTATCAAGTAGAATCTTAAAACCAGATAGATCTTTTGCCCCCACTGCTTCCCTTGGAAGGCTATTCCAAAACTTCACTCCTCTGATGGTTAAAAATCTTCATCTGATTTCAAGTCTAAACTTCCTGGTGGCCAGTTTATACCCATTTGTTCTTGTGTCCATATTGGTGCTGAGCTTAAATAATTCCTCTCCCTCTCCTGTATTTATCCCTCTGATATATTTATAGAGAGCAATCATATCTCCCCTCAACCTTCTTTTAGTTAGGCTAAACAAGCCAAGCTCCTTTCATAAGTCTCCTTTCATAAGACAAGTTTTCCATTCCTCAGATCATCCTAGTAGCCCGTCTCTGTACCTGCTCCAGTTTGAATTCATCCTTTTTAAACATGGGAGACCAGAACTGCACACAGTATTCTAGGTGAGGTCTCACCAGTGCCTTGTATAATGGTACTAAAACCTCCTTATCCCTACTGGAAACGCCTCTCCTGATGCATCCCAAAACCGCATTAGCTTTTTTCACAGCCATATCACATTGGCAGCTCATAGTCATCCTATGATCAACCAATACTCCAAGGTCCTTCTCCTCTTCCGTTACTTCTAATTGATGCGTCCCCAACTTATAACTAAAATTCTTGTTATTAATCCCTAAATGCATAACCTTACACTTCTCACTATTAAATTTCATCCTATTAGTATTATTCCAGTTTACAAGGTCATCCAGATCCTCCTGTATAATATCCCGATCCTTCTCTGAATTGGCAATACCTCCCAGCTTTGTATCATCTGCAAACTTTATTAGCACACTCCCACTTTTTGTGCCAAGGTCAGTAATAAAAAGATTAAATAAGATTGGTCCCAAAACCGATCCCTGAGGAACACCACTGGTAACCTCCCTCCAACCTGACAGTTCGCCTTTCAGTAGGACCCGTTGCAGTCTCCCCTTTAACCAATTCCTTATCCACCTTTTGATGTTCATATTGATCCCCATCTTCTCCAATTTAACTAATAATTCCCCATGTGGCACGGTATCAAATGCCTTACTGAAGTCTAGGTAAATTAGATCCACTGCATTTCCTTTATCTAAAAAGTCTGTTACCTTTTCAAAAAGGAGATTAGGTTGGTTTGGTACGATCTACCTTTTGTAAAACCATGTTGTATTTTGTCCCATTTACCATTGACTTCAATGTCCTTAACTAATTTCTCCTTCAAAATTTTTTCCAGGACCTTGCATACTACAGATGTCAAACTAACTGGCCTGTAGTTACCCGGATCACTTTTTTTTTCCTTTCTTAAAAATAGGAACTATATTAGCAATTCTCCAATCATTTGGTACTACTCCTGAGTTTAGAGATTCATTAAAAATTCTGGCTAATGGGCTTGCAATTTCAGATGCCAATTCCTTTAATATTCTTGGATGAAGATTATCTGAGCCCCCCGATTTAGTCCCATTAAGCTGTTTCAGTTTTGCTTCTACCTCAGATATGGTAATATCTACCTCCATATCCTCATTCCCATTTGTCATGCTACCATTATCCCCAAGCTCCTCTTTAGCCTTATTAAAGACTGAGGCAAAGTATTTGTTTAGATATTGGGCCATGCCTAGATTATCTTTAACCTCCACTCCATCCTCAGTGTTAAGCGGCCCCACTTCTTCTTTCTTAGTTTTCTTATTTATATGGCTATAGAACCTTTTACTATTGGTTTTAATTCCCTTTGCAAGGTCCAACTCTACTCGACTTTTAGCCTGTCTCACTTTATCCCTACATGTTCTAACCTCAATTAGGTAGCTTTCCTTGCTGATCCCTCCCATCTTCCACTCCCTGTATGCTTTCTGCTTCTTCTTAATCACCTCTCTAAGACGCTTGCTCATCCAGCTTGGTCTACAACTCCTTCCTATGAATTTTTTCCCCTTTCTTGGGATACAGGCTTCCGATAGCTTCTGCAGTTTTGATTTAAAGTAATCCCAGGCCTCCTCTACCTTTAGATCCATAAATTCTTCAGTCCAATCCACTTCCCTAACTAATTTCCTTAATTTTTGAAAGTCAGCCCTTTTGAAATCAAAAACCCTAGTTGCAGATTTATTTTTGTTAATCCTTCCATTTAGTTTGAACTCAATTAGCTCATGATCACTTGAGCCAAGATTGTCCCCTACAACCATTTCTTCTATGAGGTCCTCGCTACTCACCAAAATTAAATCTAAAATTGCATCCCCTCTAGTCGGTTCAGCAACTACTTGATGAAGGAATCCATCAGCTATCGCATCTAGGAAAATCTGAGCCCTATTATTATTACTAGCACTGGTCCTCCAGTCTATATCTGGGAAGTTAAAGTCTCCCATGATCACGCAGTTTCCATTAGTATTTACTTTATTAAAGACTTCTCGGTGAGGGCACGGTACACAATGGGGGCTACCAAACCCCCATGTCCCAGCTTTCTAGTATCTGGAGAGAAAATATAAATGAGGGTTGATGACACCACCAAATGGCCTTTCATCTCCTCTAACGATGCTGGTTCTCCCGATCCCAAAGGACCAAGCTCCAGACCCAGGTCAATATACAAATCAGATCTTACCTACAAATTATGCTATTGCCTAGCCTTTAGAATCTAAAATCTAAAGGTTTATTCATAAAAGGAAAAAGATATAGGTGAGAGCTAGAAGTGGTTCCATGGAATCAATTACATACAGTAATGGCAGAGTTCTTGGTTCAAGCTTGTAGCAGTGATAGAAAAAACTACAGGTTCAAATCAAGTCTCTGGAGTACATCCACAGCTGGAGTGTGTAGGGCTTCGATTTGTAGCAAAGTCCCTCCAGAGGTAAGAAGCAGGATTGAAGACAAGATGGAGATGAGGCATCAGCCTTTTATATTCTTTTCCAGGTGTAAGAACCCTTCTTTCTTCTTACTGTGGAAAATTACAGCAAAATGGAGTTTGGCGTCACATGGGCAAGTCCCCTGCATTCTTTGCTGAGTCACAAGGTATATTTGCCTTCTCTCAGTGGGTCAGTTGTATAGCTGATGATCCTTAATAGGCCATCTAGCAGGCTAGGCAGAGCTGACTCCAACTTGTCTGGGGTGTCACCCAGAAGCATAGCACAATAGTTTGAAATACAGACAGTATAGAGCCAATATTGATAACTTCAACTAAAAAAATGATACACATATACAGATAGCATCATTATAACCAGCAAACCATAATCTTTTCTAAGACACCTTATTTGACCCCCTTTATAGAAGATTTGGTGCCACTACAGGACTTCAGTTGCAACAATGATCTATACAATCCCAGTTCATGTCGATAATGTCACACCTCCCCCATCTCAACACCTGGAAGATCGTCCAGAAGACAAAGACATTGAACAGGGGAGATTGGTCAGAGGCTGAGAGGGAATTCAGCCTGTGTAAGAACTCAAAACTGCCTGGAACATCCAGTGGGGTGACAAAAATTATTTGATTTAATTCTTGCTTAGTCTGTTCAAGTTAGAATTTAGACGTTGATCCCATTTTTATTTCTTATGTAACCAACTTTGACCTCTGTGCCTAACACCTCTAATCACTTCAAATCTATCTTTCTGTAGTTATTAAACTTACTTTAATGTTTTAGACTTCCTAGTGAGTGTCCAAAGAGCTTGGAAAAGTTGCTCAGATGATAAAGGCTGGCGTATGGCCACTTTCTTTGGAGGAAATGGTGAACCAATTAATGAGCTTGCACAGTTCAAGAGACGTTCTTGAGCAGTGGAAGAGGGTACATTTCTGAGGTGCAATGCTGAGGGCTGGGGAGATATGTTGATGTACCTCTCAGTGTAATTTATGAGTGGGTTATAAAACATTCATGCAACTAGGTTGGGTGTGTCACTGCATGTTGTTGGCTTAGTGATCGCAGCACCTGGAGGGGTTTTGCTGCTTGTCTCTAGCACAGCATTGTAAGAGACAGCCCAGGCTGGAGAGTTAAAGGGACAATTTTCACTGAATATCAGAACTCCCATAGCGGATCAGATCAATAGTTTGTGTAGTCCAGTATCCTGGCAGCAGCCAGTGCCAGGTGCTTCTGAGGAAATGAACAGAACAGGCAATCACTGAGTGAACCATCCCATTGTCCACTCCCAGCATCTGGTGGTCAGAGATTTAGGGACACCGAGAGCATGGGGAAGCATCCCTGAGGATCTTGCCTAAGAGCTGATGCACTTATCCTGAGGAACTGATCTAAATCTTTGATGAACTCATTTATTGCTTTGGCCTTCAAAAAATAACAAACACACAACTACAACCCCAAGAGGGCTTGACAACCACAAGAATCTAAAACCAGGAGTTATACACCCTGAAGTCAAGAAATTTGAATAAAGTCATGATATTTTGTTCTTATGGGCCTCTTTGTTCCTGAGCCTTTAGGATGCAGTAAGGCCACGTCCACAAAAGGTGGAGCCTAAACACCTGAATTAATCTTGGTCTCCCCTCATGCTTGTCCTGTTACCTCTCCCAATCGTTTCATAGACCTAAGGCCATAGCTACACTACAAGCCTATGTTCACTCTCGTTACGTCAGCATAGACTCGCAACGGTCACTGTGTCACTTGAATGACTGACTTCCTTGTGCTATTGTAATAAATAAAGAGATTGCACCCTCCTTGAAGTATGTTGAAGGGAAACCCTAAGAAAATTAAGAGTTTAAATTATCTTCCACGTGTCCCGCATCCCACTAAACTGAATCCAACCCACAGGTCACTTGAGCAGAAGTATCAGTGTCAGGATGCTCCATTGTTAGCACAGTAAATGAAGCTGCAAAATAAATGATGTTTAAATTACCTCACTCTATATTTTGCAACCCTGCATGAAGAGGTAATAGATACAGATGTACACCAGGCAGGGTTGTTTGGAGGCCGAAGACTTTGTGCTTCCATCTCATGCCACTGTCAAGTTTTAGCAAATTAGGACAAGTCAGCAAATCAGAACAATGTCAGGTATCAGTAACTGCTACAGGTAGCAAATTCCTACAGGTAGCAGTTTCTGGCACTACACCTGTGCAGCTCCGGTCCCCAGCTCTTCTTGGGCTCCTGCTCCCGCCTTAGCTCGGCCCCACTCTGGCCCAGGTAGTTCCAGCTCACGTGGAGGATGGGACCCTCTGGCCTAGTGACTCCCTCATTAGACTGCCTGGCCTGTCAGTCCAGATAACTTGGAGCTTTGGCCTCTCTGCAATGGCCCTGCTGACTGTCAGTCTCAGGGTCCTGGTTTCCCATTGACTCTTCCCCCTTCTATTGGTACTAGGAACTAGCCAACCAAAAAAACCTCACTAAGATTTAGTACAGGGCCAACAGCCCCCTTACACAAGCCAGCCCCATGAGGGTCACCGACGTCCAGCAAAAGCAGTATAAACTGGTCCCATGGTGTAATGGTCAGCACTCAGGACTCTGAATCCTACAATCTGAGTTCAAATCTCAGTGGCACCTTGTGTTGGTTTGGGGTAAAGCCCTGGCACTTGCAGTGCTCATCTTCCCTGTCTCCACTTGTAGAAGAGCGAGTTGTTTCCCTCCTGCTGGGTGACTCATGCCCACTTGGTCCAGGTCTTTGGTCGGGATGGCTGCAGTTGCTTGGGGATCTTGAACTGGCTACCAATGCCTGTGGTTTGACCTGGTAGTTGGGATTCTTGCTGCTTCTCCTGATGCCTACAAGTTTAGCCCTTGTGCTTGCTGCCACACATTTCCTCTTGCCCACATGGTGCTTGAAGAAAGGAGTGGCCGGGCCAGACTTCATAATCAGGGCTAGGCACGAAGGAGGAAAAGTCCCAGGCTGGAGCCCAGCCCACTTCTCCTCCTCTGGGCACCTAGAGCAGAGGCGGCTAGAGCTGACAGCTCCAAGGGAAGGCTTAAAAGCCATAGAGCTATCGCAGAGTGCTTCATTGTGACTGCTCTGGACAGCACTCTCAACTCAGATGCACTGACCGGGTAGACAGGAAAAGGCCCACGAACTTTTGAATTTCAATTTCCTGTTTGGCCAGTGTGGCAAGCTGCAGGTGACCATGCAGAGTTCATCAGCAGAGGTGACCCTGATGGAGTCCCAGAATCACAAAAAAGATCCAGCATGGACCTAACGGGAGGTACGGGATCTGATCGCTGTATGGGGAGAGGATCCGTGCTATCAGAACTACGTTCCAGTTTTCGAAATGCCAAAACATTTGCGAAAATCTCCCAGGGCATGAAGAAGAGAAGCCATAACAGGGACTCAAAGCAGTGCCACGTGAAACTTAAGGAGCTGAGTCAAGCCTACCAGAAAACCAGGGAGGCCAACGGCCGCTCCGGGTCAGAGCCCCAAACATGTCGCTTCTATGATGAGCTGCATGTCATTTTCGGGGGTTCAGCCACCACTACCCCAGCCGTGTTGTTTGACTCCTTCAATGGAGATGGAGGCAACATGAAAGCAGGTTTGGGGGACGAGGAAGACGATGATGATGAGGTTGTAGATAGCTCACAGCAAACAAGCGGAGAAACCGGTTTTCCCGACAGCCAGGAACTGTTTCTCACCCTGGACCTGGCGCCAGTACCCCCCGAACCCACCCAAGGCTGCCTCCCAGACCCACCAGGCGAAGAAGGGACCTCTGGTGAGTGTACCTTTTAAAATACTGTACAAGGTTTAAAAGCCAGCATGTTTAATGATTAATTTTCCCTGGCATTCGTGGCTCTCCTGGATGTACTCCCAAAGCCTTTGCAAAAGGTTTCTGGGGAGGGCAGCCTTATTCCATCCACCATGGTAGGACACTTTACCACTCCAGGCCAGTAGCACGTACTCGGGAATCATTGTAGAACAAAGCATTGCAGTGTATGTTTGCTGGCATTCAAACAACATCCGTTCTTTATCTCTCGGAATTATCCTCAGGAGAGTGATATCATTCATGGTCACCTGGTTGAAATAGGGTGATTTTCTTAAGGGGACATTCAGAGGTGCCCATTCCTGCTGGGCTGTTTGCCTATGGCTGAACAGAAATGTTCCCCGCTGTTAGCCACGCAGTGGGGAGAGGCAAAATGTGACCTTGTAATGAAAGCACATGTGCTATGTATGTAATGTTAACAGCAAGGTTTACTGTGAAAGAGTGTACCCAAAGTTCTATAAAATGTGTCTTTTCAAATACCACTGTCCCTTTTTATTCCTCCACCAGCTGCATGTGTTTCAAGGATCACAGGATCTTCTCCTTCCCAGAGGCTAGTGAAGATTAGAAGGTGAAAAAATGCACTTGCGATGAAATGTTCTCTGAGCTCATGCTGTCCTCCCACACGGACAGAGCACAGACGAATGCATGGAGGCAAACAATGTCAGAGTGCAGGAAAGCACAAAATGACTGGGAGGAGATGTGGTGGGCTGAAGAGAGTAAGTGGCGGGCTGAAGAGAGGGCTGAAGCTGAAAGATGGCAGCAGCATGATGAGAGGAGGCAGGATTCAATGCTGAGGTTGCTGGAGGATCAAACTAATATGCTCCAGCGTATGGTTGAGCTGCAGGAAAGGCAGCAGGAGCACAGACCACCGCTACAGCCCCTGTGTAACCAACCGCCCTCCTCCCCAAGTTCCATAGCCTCCTCACCCAGACGCCCAAGAACGCGGTGTGGGGGCCTCCGGCCACCCAGCCACTCCACCCCAGAGGATTGGCCAAGTAGCAGAAGGCTGGCATTCAATAAGTTTTAAACTTTTAAAGTGCTGTGTGGCTTGTCCTTCCCTCCTCCACCACCCCTCCTGGGCTACCTTGGTAATTATCCCCCTATTTGTGTGATTAATTAATAAAGAATGCAGGAATGTGAAGCAACAATGACTTTATTGCCTCTGCAAGCGGTGATCGAAGGGAGGTGGGGAGGGTGGTTAGCTTACAGGGAAGTAGAGTGAACCAAAGGGCAGAGGGTTTCATCAAGGAGAAACAAACAGAACTTTCACCCCGTAGCCCGGCCAGTCATGAAACTGGTTTTCAAAGCTTCTCTGATGCTCACCGCACCCTCCTGTGCTCTTCTAACTGCCCTGGTGTCTGGCTGTGCGTAACCAGCAGCCATGCGATTTGCCTCAACCTCCCACCCCGCCATAAACATCTCCCCCTTACTCTCACAGATATTGTGGAGTGCACAGCAAGCAGTAATAACACTGGGAATATTGGTTTCGCTGAGGTCTAACTGAGTAAGTAAACTGTGCCAGCGCGCTTTTAAACATCCAAATGCACATTCTACCACCATTCTGCACTTGCTCAGCCTGTAGTTGAACAGCTCCTGACTACTCTACAGGCTGCCTATGTATGGCTTCATGAGCCATGGCATTAAGGAGTAGGCTGGGTCACCAAGGATAACTATAGACATTTCAACATCCCCAACAGTTATTTTCTGGTCTGGGAAGAAAGTCCCTTCCTACAGATTTTGAAACAGACCAGAGTTCCTGATGATGCGAGCGTCATGTACCTTTCCCGGCCATCCCACGTTGATGTTGGTGAAATGTCCCTTGTGATCCACCAGTGCTTGCAGCACTATTGAAAAGTACCCCTTGCGGTTTATGTACTCGCTGGCTTGGTGCTCCAGTGCCAAGATAGGGATCTGGGTTCCGTCTATGGCTCCACCACAGTTCGGGAATCCCTTTGCAGCAAAGCCATCCACTGTGACCTGCACATTTCCCAGGGTCACTACCCTTGATATCAGCAGATCTTTGATTGCATTGGCTACTTGCATCACAGCAGGCCCCACAGTAGACTTGCCCACTCCAAATTGATTCCCGACTGACCAGTAGCTGTCTGGCATTGCAAGCTTCCACAGGGCTATTGCCACTCGCTTCTCAACTGTGAGGGCTGCTCTCATCTTGGTATTCTTGCACCTCAGGGCAAGGGAAAGCAAGTCACAAAGTTCCATGAAAGTGCCCTTACACATGCGAAAGTTTTGCAGCCACTGAGAATCGTCCCAGACCTGCAAAACTATGCGGTCCCACCAGTCTGTGCTTGTTTCCTGGGCCCAGAATCGGCATTCCACCGCATGAGCCTGCCCCATTAGCACCATGAAGCCCACATTGCCAGGGCACCTGCTTTGAGAGAAGTCTGTGTCCATGTCTTCATCACTCTTGTAACCGCGCTGATGTCGCCTACTCACCCGGTTTTGCTTTGCCAGCTTCTGGAGCTGCATATACTGCTGGATAATGCGTGTGGTGTTTAATGTGCTCCTAATTGCCAAAGTGATCTGAGCAGGCTCCATGCTTGCCGTGGTATGGTGTCTGCACAGAAAAAAGGTGCAGAACGATTGTCTGCTGTTGCCCTGACGGAGGGAGGGGCGACTGACAACATGGCTTACAGGGTTGGCTTACAGGGAATTAAAATCATCAAAGGGGGTGGCTTTGCGAGAAACTGAATAGCCGCCTCAAGGATAGAACTCAAAACCTCAAGGATACAACTCAAAACTGGGTTTAGCAGGCCATTGATTTCACAAAGGGAGGGAGGGAGGAGAAAATGAATACAAAACAAATCTGGTCTATTTCTTGTTTTGAGCCACTTCATCTATCTTCATACATCTTGCTGGCAGCAGACTGTGCAGTACGACCGCTAGCCATCGTCACCTCCTGGGTGCTCGGCAGAAGACGGTGCAGTATGACTACTGGCCATCGTCTTCTGCTAGCTGCACATTAAAAGACAGTGCACTGCCGGTAGGACTCAATTGCCATGAGACAAAACAAGGGAAATGACTTTGCTGAGTCACTCCCATGTTTGCCCAGGCACCCGGTTAAAAGAGCACCCAGGACTATGTTGATGACGGCTACCAGTCATACTGCAGGCTTCAGAGTAGCAGCCGTGTTAGTCTGTATTCACAAAAAGAAAAGGAGTACTTGTGCCACAAGTACTCCTTTTCTTTTTAGTCATACTGCACTGTCTGCTGCCAAAAGGCAATAAACTGCTGCTGTGTAGCAATGCAGTACCACGTCTGCCAGCACCCAGGAGACATACGGTGACGGTGAGCTGAGCGGACTCCATGCTTGCCATGGTATGGCATCTGCACAGGTAACTCAAGAAAAAAAGTGCAAAATGATTGTCTGCCCTTGCTTTTCCGGAGGGAGGGAGGGAGGGAGGGAACGGGGGCCTGACAATATGTACCCAGAACCATACGCAACAATGTTTTAGCCCCATCAGGCACTGGGATTTCTACCCAGAATTCAAATGAGCGGTGGAGACTGCGGGAACTGTGGGATAGCTACCCACAGTACAAAGCTCCGCAAGTCAACTGTTGCCTCGGTACTGTGGACACAGTCCGCCGACTACATGCACTTAGAGCGTTTGTGTGGGGACACACACATTCGGCTGTATAAAAACGCTTTCTACAAAACCAACTTCTATAAATTCAACCTAATTTCGTAGTGTAGACATACCCTAAAAGAGCTCTCCCTGACAGCTCGTGATGAGTTGGGGGCTGAGGGGAAAGGCTTCAGGACTGCATTGTATTTACATTCACACCTAATCTACCTAGGTATCCAGAAAACAGAGCTGCATTGCCCAAGTGATAGATTTTGGCTGGGGTCGGATTACAAATCACTTGAATGTGGGGGGCAGGGGGTAATGAAATGTTATTGTTCTTATTGTCTGAGTAAAGGGCAGTAGAACTGTACTTAGTCTCTGCTGACTGAGGGCATCAAGAGAGAGGGTGGGGACAGGTGTTTTGCTTGATGGTCTGCCTGAGTCACAAGTACTATTTGACTTGCCCATCTCCACTGTTTAAAGACAGCGCTGATTAGGCTCCATAGATAGAAAAGGAGTACTTGTGGCACCTTAGAGACTAACAAATTTATTAGAGCATAAGCTTTCGTGAGCTACACCTCACTTCATCGGATGCATCCGATGAAGTGAGCTGTAGCTCACGAAAACTTATGCTCTAATAAATTTGTTAGTCTCTAAGGTGCCACAAGTACTCCTTTTCTTTTTGCGAATACAGAGTAACACGGCTGCTACTCTGAAACCTGTGATTATGCTCCATAGATAGTCTTTCTTCTGCTAAGTGACCACTACACCTGAAATCACTGATAATCAGGTCTAAGTGCCTAGACCTGCTGTGGGACAGTGTTTCTGTGGAAGAGACGGCCCAGTCTGCACTAGCAGCGAGGTTCCCACACTGAGAACTCAGCTGAAATCACTGAGAGCTGGAGGGAACCTCAAGAGACCAACTCGCAGAGGTCACAGTGGCAGGTGGCAGCAGAAGGTGATGGCGCAGGGCCATTGGTTACAGAGCAATGAGTGAATGTTAGCACAATGAACAACAGTGGTCAGAGTGAGCAGTGAGCAGCTGGAGGAATGAGCAAGGTGCCTTTTTGCCCCTCACCTGGGAGGTGAACTCATGTGAAAGCACCTCTGAACTCTGAGTCTCCACTAAACACGGACAATACCATTGAGTATTAATGAGGGTGTTAAGAATGCTGGAGACACAACCCAGATCATGCAAACAAACATGGCTGTGGCATCATATGTTCTATTTAAGAAGAGATACACACAACACAAACTGGAGGCCAATGTTAAGTGCATTGTCACTTGTTCATCCTGAAGTTGAACACTGGTTCCAAACAAGGCCAGCAAATGCTCACTATCTTTCTGCAAGAAACTCAACTGACTGGCTTGAAGCATGTGGTGCAACAATGAAAGACTCAACAGTTAAAAAAGTGAAGAACTCTCTTACCACATTCAAAAAATTTGCATACATGGCTGATGAATGCACCAATGCAAATGGGCATCAAGTATTAAGTCATTGTGTACATTATCTTGATGTCAGTGGTAGGCCAGTAGATTCATTTCTAGGTATTCAAGTTATAGAAGACACATAGGCTGCATCTGTGACAACCCACATCTTAGAAGAGTTAAATGCTTCTTAATTGGACCCCAAACAGATGGCTGCTTGTGCATTTGAAGGAGCTGCAAACTTCTCTGGTGGAATACAAGCTTTGCTCAGAGAATAGTGTAACCCTACTCTCCTCTATACACTGCAGAGGCCATCTGTTCCAACTACTGCTAGTACTGCTGCAGACTCTTCATAAGACATTCAAAAAGCTATACATTTAATGTCTTCATTATATTCTTTTTTCAGCAAGAGTCCAAAAAGACTGAATAGCTTGGAAAATATAAAAGATACAACTGGGACTGAAGTTCAAATTAGTCCAACCTGGGAAAATCCTCTGGCTTTCTCATGAGTGATCCTTGGCTGTTGTCTTAAAATTACTCCAGCCATTATTATTGGCTTTGGAAAGTACCTACCAAGATGGGATGGATCTAAGTAGTGAGGCTGGTGGATTACTTTTGCTACTACGTTCAGAGAAGACTACTGCCATTCTCTCTCTCGTAAGTCTACTGTCAAAACCACTTGGGTCATTAAACAATGTCATCCAGGCATTTGCTACAACAGTAGTAGATCTTTGTCCAGAAATAGAAGCTACCTTTGGATCAATCAGAGAGCTATCCATTGAAAAAGTACTGGAAGAAGCAAAGACTTCAATCTAGAAGTTGACTAATGAAGGCATTTATAGTGAATCCTTAAGTGAAGAGGACAAGAAATGTTTATTAAGACAACTGAAAAAGTACACAGCCTTGATTCTTAAAAATCTACAACAGTGACTTCTAGATTCTACTCAGCCTCTGTGTAGTTTTTACAGATGCCTGTCCTATAAAACACTGGCAGTTGAGTGGAGTGAGGCACTACCAGCAATGGGGCTGCCATGTGCCCAGGACAGAATAGACAATTTGAACACAGAGTGAAATATCATACGACGAATGAATGAAGATTTGACTTCAACTTCTTTTTTATCATCGCTAGTGGCTCTATCCGACCTTTGTGTTCTGTTTCCTGGGATGAAAGGAGTAAGAATTCGTCTCTTGCTACTCCCAGTCACAACAGCTACCTTTGAGTGTTCTTTTTCATCATTGAATAGAATTTGTGTTCTGAAAGAAGTCTCCTTCTGCCTGATCATGTGAATGAACTAATGAGCATATCAACTGAAGGAATGGAAGTACCAGACACAAGAGAAGCCACCAGAGATGAACGCACTGCATTCAAGAAGTTCATTAATAGAGTAGTGCAAAATTATAAGAAGAAACCAAGAAGGATGGGGATGTTATGCTTCATAGGAGGCTTGAGTAGCCAACTTTAATTTGTGTGATGATTTTAAAACATGAGTTAAATCTAATAAAATGGACATGAAACATTTTTCAGTTTTTACTATGGTGCCATACAGCCCCCTCTCACCCCTCATCAGCCCTGATTCTCAACCCCTGTACATTTGAACCCTCACCCCATGTCAATTCCTGCAGAAAACACTGCCTGGCTCCCAGTCCCCCTGCTCTAACCTCTAGACCCCCCTCTGCTCTCAGAGCCCAGGATAGAATACAGGGGTCCTGGTACCCAGCCCCGCTCTGACCACTAGACCCCACTTCACTTTTAGATTTTAGGCTCACTGCCTCTTCCATACCCCCCTTCTATACCTGTCCATCCCTTTGCTGCAGGTTTTTGGGTTGTCACCCTGCTTTTCATTCCCCCAGTGCAGCCCAAGGCCTTCCCTCCCCCCAACCACATATCCTCTCCCCCCTCATGCTGGATCATCTGCTTGGCCCCCACCCCCTCTTGGGGTGCCCTGTGCAGCGTGGCTGGAGCTTGTGCCACAACCCAGCAACAGGTAACACAGAATGGAATCCGCAGGCCTTGCCCCGCCTCACCCGAGCTGCCCTCCAGGTGCATCAGAGCCCAGCGCCCCACACCTGCGCCTTCCTGCCCCACAGGAGGTGAGCTGCAGCCCCCGCCATGCTCTGCAGAGGGGTGAAGGGTCAGGCTAGCCAACCCATTTAGGATGAGGGAATCACCACCCTTTTTTCTCCACGTCCAGTGCCTATTAGCGGGATTCCTCCTCCTCCTCCCTCCTGTGCCTCAGTGCGACTAAATCTCCACCCCTAGACAGCTGGTGCATCGGCTGCACCCCAATCCCCCATGCCTAAGCCTCCCTGCCAAAGTCCTGCACCTGGCTCCATAGACTCAAGTCTCACGTCTTGCTGGGGACTCTACGTCTTGTGCCCAGAGAGTCTCTGTCCCCCACAGCAGCTGACCTGAGAAACACAGTGTCCACCTTTTCTAAAGAAGTGCTTGGAGAGGCTTTTCTTGTGTGACCGCGTGGCCTAATGGATAAGGCGTCTTACTTTGGATCAGGCAATCGAGGGTTTGAGTCTCTTCACAGTTGTGCTGTTTTCCCTTTGTGCTGAAAGTCCTGCTTTCTTCAGGGCTGGATCCACTTCTTGGCTGCTCTGGCTTCAGCTAGACCCCCGGGAAGGAGTTGGGTTTGGGCGTCACAAAGGCTAGGGAGTAAGCCCCAGGTGCATCCAGTCTAGCCTTTGCAATTCCTGACTTGCCAAAGTAAATGGGCAGATGCCCGGGCTAGCGTGTAGATCAGTGTCCCTCCTCCAAATGTGCACCTGTCCCTGTGCTTGAGGGGGCTAAATAGCGCTTGGGAAGCTGGGTGTTTCTCTGCTTCTCGCCAGCTGGGGAAAAGCCTCCTGGGGAAAAATATCCTGCCTTCCTCATCCTGGTCTGTGGGGACTTCAGTGGGTGTTTGGCATGGCATGGAGCAGGCTGGCCAGGGGTCTTTGTGGCTGTCTGCTGGCCACGCGCAGACATGGTCCTCCCTCCTCTGAACAGACAGAAATGCAGAGACAATCTGAGCTTAGAAAGCCCAGACCAGGAGAGCTAATGAGAGTGAAAAGACACGAGAGGGTGAGAAAGATGGAGAAAGGACCTATGAAGATACCTCAAACTACAGGGACACAACCTGGTTAAGGGAGGTGGAAACAATTGAAATGTGCTTGGGAGGATGGTGATGATGGATTGAAAAAATGTTAGATTCAGTGAAAGAGGAGACCAAACAAGGGAAGTTGAATGGCAGCTCCACATCAGGTCATTGGGATCAAACATCCCACCCATAGGCACCTTGAACTGTGCTAGACACAGAGAAAAGGCAAAGAGGGATCCAGCTCCCAAATGATCCTCTTCTGGGAGAAGACCCTCTGGATCATTAGGATGTGGGTTGGGAATGGAGTGGAAGATCCCGCAGGATGAGGAGAGAGAAAGGCCTCAGAGCTAGGGACACTTGGCAACACAAGTGAAAGGGCTTCACACCCTGCACAGCTGCGGCTGAAGGGCAGCATCAACAGCTGGGGGCTGCAGTTTGGCCTGAGCTGCATTGGCAGCAGGACAGGAGGCAGATTAGGATTGAGATACCAGGGGAATGTCTCCATCCTCAGCTGGTGTTGGTTTAGATTTAAACTATGATGCAGCCTCTGCTCCTGAGCAAAAGCACTGGAAGCTTGGAAGAAGTAGGGGAGCCACGAGGCCCTGCCCTTCTCCATGGCCCCACCTCTCCTCTTCCCCTGGAGGCCCTGCCCCCGAGCCAGGACAGAAGCTTGTGGTAAAAACCGAGCCAGGCATGGTAAAAACCACCTAGGGAGCCCAAGCCACTATGGGGAGCTCCGAACCCTCCACCTGCCCTGGGTTAGGGGCTGGGGTGCCCAATAGCCTGTGGCCATCAGCTGAGGCAGCCAGGAATGAAGTTATAAGTCAACCCAAAGGATGGAAGGCATCTCTAGCTGGACTCTCAAGTTCAATATCATGGGGGCATCTGGAACAAAGATCTCCCTTGAGCGGACATGAGTAGCCAAGCAGGAGGGAAAAGAGAGACTCTTCTGCAATTGGGATGCTGAGCAGCAGCGCCTCCAGGCTTCACAGCAATCTGACACAGCTCCAGAAGATCCTACCAAGCTCTGAACTGGGATTCAGAGTCCTGAGGGCTGACCATTACACCACAGGACCAGCTGGCTCTGGTTTTCCTGCAAAACACCTATGACCACTGGTATTCAGACAGCAGACCTGTCCACTGCACTCCTTGGTTCTCTCCAGCTGCTCCCTCCCTGGAGACCCTTTCTCCTCCCCCATCTCGAGTTCTCATCATTGGTCTTCCCCCCACTTTGTTTTCTCAGGGACCTAGCCCCACATTGCTGTGTTGTCCACTATCCTATTTAACCTTCCAAATCAGCTGGGTCTGGAGAACATCCCCAGGTGGTTCTCCCCTGCGTAGGTAGCAGTGATGTCTGGTGTGTCCTCACAGGGAACCAGCTCACTAAAAAAGAGCCAGGAGCTGGTCCCAGCACATCCCCCATCTGCTCTGTGGAGAGAAAATCACCTCCAGCCTAAGGCCCAGTTGCAACCCCCTGGCTGAATTACAGGCTGCCTTGGAAGCCCACTGCACAACGCTGTGCCCACAAATCCATATCCCCAGCCACCGGTGTACTTCAATATAATCTAAATAAGAGCCATGGGGAAGGAAGCTGACAGGGTTAAAACCTGTGGTGCTTATGGCCCACCAAATGCATTAGCCTCCACTCAGGCAGGGGACTTATAGGCCCTATATCACCTGAACCCTATAGCCTAGATCTCTGGTGTCCCCAGACCCAACTGGGTAGCTGCTGTTGCAGTCCCTCTACGGAAGAAGTGGGAGCCATACTCTCCAGTGGCAATATTTCAGAGGTGGATACAGACTGTATGACTTGGAAAGACTGGGGCTTGTCTCTGCATCTCCCCTATCAGGCAGAACAGAGGCTGAGGGAGGTACAAGAAGGGCAAAAGGTGAAAAACAAGAACAGGAGAGATTTGCTTGTTACAATTCATCAAAATCTCATCCCTGAAAAGCTCCAGTGGGGGGAAGCTCAGCCCACCAAGCACTCAGGGAGCGACGTGGATCATTCTGCCCCAGGGACTGATGGCTGTTAGAAGAGAGATCTTTAGGCTGCCTGTACAGGCCTAGACTTGAAGAACTTGGGTGTATTTCTATCACTTAGCTAGTTACAGGGGTATAAAACAAAGAATCAAAATCACAGTCTGCCTGCGTATGGGCCTTCTCTCCCCGGGAGAGTCTGAGGCCTTGTTCTTAGGCTAAGGCCTTTGGCGAAGCAGCCGGGGCAGCCATAAGCTTGGAAGAGTAAGGTCACATCCTCAAATCCCAAACCAGTCACTTTGAAATACGGTGGTATTGGGCTGCTAGGAAGATGATCCTGTCCTGATAGTGCCCATCACCACCAGATAAAATAACAGATCTTAAGAGAGCCTCTTGCCTGGCAAGAAATCCCTTCTCAATGGTTGTGGTTGTGAAACCCTCATTTCTGTATGTTTCATCTTTACGGCACCCACTTTTCTATTGTCAATCTGTCTGGTTCTCGAATTGTTTCTGTCTGTTGTATAATTAATGTTGCTAAGTGTAAGTAGTGGGATATAATTGGTTAGAGAATTCTGTTACAATACGATTGGTTAAAGTATAACTGAGAATATTACTATATGAACTGGGGTCAAACAGGAAGTGGGAGGGAAATTGGAATAATGTTTGCTAAAGTGGGGAAACGGGAACACAGACAAGGCTCTGCAGTGTCGCAGCTGGGAAGGGGAATGCGGGGTAAATGCTCTGCAGCATCGGAGCTGGGAAGGGAGCCCTGGGGAACAGACTCTATTGGCGACTAGAGATACTGACTGGTGTGAAGGGCTTTGGAATACACTTGCTTGGAAACTATCCCCAGTAAACATCACATTGTCTGCGCTTCAGAGCTCTGGTCTTCTGCTGCTTCTTGCCTGTGTGACAAGAACCAGGGAAGGGGGCAGGGGAAGGGGAAGCCTTCTGACAATGGCTATCTCGCTCCTCTCCCTCCCCAGGCTCAGGGATCAGCAGGACTCTGGGCTCTGCTTGAAGGATCCTGCTCACAGGGGCTGGTGGGGGAGAAAGGATTGTAGACTCTGACCTGCACTCTGGAGAAGAGGGAATAATTGAAAGGGGCATTTTAGAGTCCTCCCCTCCTCAGTGTCCCCTGGGCTGGAATTCTACACTCCACAGGTCAAGTGGGTGAAGCCATTTGGTTAATGAAAACCAGTGCTCCAGGTGAGGCTTGAATTCACAACTTCAGCATAGCTCCTCTCAGCACTGCCCTCTAAGTACTGTGCACTAACCAACTGGGCGACTGGAGCACCTGTCCATTGCTTTTCTCCCAGTGCCCTAGGTTGAGAAAGGCAAGGCGTGACCCCCCCCAAAATTCTCAGTAGAATTGAGCGAGGGTAGAGACAAGTGTTGGTCCTTGGTGGGGTGGGTTCTTCTAAAGGGTTCCAGGCACCATTTGACCCCCTCTCTCTGCGGCTCTCTCCTTCCCCTTGGTTTATCGTAGTACCTGGCCCCACTTTCTGCCAACCAGAGACTCTGCTCTCTGGGCCTGCTCCTGTAGAGGTGGGCTTCTATCCTGCTTCCTAAGGACGAAGCAGCAGAAAGAGGCCTTTCCAGGAAATGGTCATGGCTTCTGGGAATCCCTGTGCGGCTCTGGACACCACCAGGAATCATTTGGCTCCTGGCACACAAGCTAACTTAAAAGCTGAGTGCCTGGACAGGGGCTTGAACCTTGGACCCTCAAAGTAAGAGCCTGATGCTCTACTGACTGAGCTAGCCGGGCTTCCTGATAGAATCTACCCCTTTAACCACGAAAGCAAGCAGGCAGGCAAAAGAGAGGCAAAAAAGTCATAGAATCATAGAATCATAGAATATCAGGGTTGGAAGGGGCCCCAGAAGGTCATCTAGTCCAACCCCCTGCTCAAAGCAGGACCAAGTCCCAGTTAAATCATCCTAGCCAGGGCTTTGTCAAGCCTGACCTTAAAAACCTCTAAGGAAGGAGATTCTACCACCTCCCTAGGTAACGCATTCCAGTGTTTCACCACCCTCTTAGTGAAAAAGTTTTTCCTAATATCCAATCTAAACCTCCCCCATTGCAACTTGAGACCATTACTCCTCGTTCTGTCATCTGCTACCATTGAGAACAGTCTAGAGCCATCCTCTTTGAAACCCCCTTTCAGGTAGTTGAAAGCAGCTATCAAATCCCCCCTCATTCTTCTCTTCTGCAGACTAAACAATCCCAGCTCCCTCAGCCTCTCCTCATAAGTCATGTGCTCTAGACCCCTAATCATTTTTGTTGCCCTTCGCTGTACTCTTTCCAATTTATCCACATCCTTCTTGTAGTGTGGGGCCCAAAACTGGACACAGTACTCCAGATGAGGCCTCACCAGTGTCGAATAGAGGGGAACGATCACGTCCCTCGATCTGCTCGCTATGCCCCTACTTATACATCCCAAAATGCCATTGGCCTTCTTGGCAACAAGGGCACACTGCTGACTCATATCCAGCTTCTCGTCCACTGTCACCCCTAGGTCCTTTTCCGCAGAACTGCTGCCGAGCCATTCGGTCCCTAGTCTGTAGCGGTGCATTGGATTCTTCCATCCTAAGTGCAGGACCCTGCACTTATCCTTATTGAACCTCATTAGATTTCTTTTGGCCCAATCTTCCAATTTGTCTAGGTCCTTCTGTATCCTATCCCTCCCCTCCAGCGTATCTACCACTCCTCCCAGTTTAGTATCATCCGCAAATTTGCTGAGAGTGCAATCCACACCATCCTCCAGATCATTTATGAAGATATTGAACAAAACGGGCCCCAGGACCGACCCCTGGGGCACTCCACTTGACACCGGCTGCCAACTAGACATGGAGCCATTGATCACTACCCGTTGAGCCCGACAATCTAGCCAGCTTTCTACCCACCTTATAGTGCATTCATCCAGCCCATACTTCCTTAACTTGCTGACAAGAATGCTGTGGGAGACCGTGTCAAAAGCTTTGCTAAAGTCAAGAAACAATACATCCACTGCTTTCCCTTCATCCACAGAACCAGTAATCTCATCATAAAAGGCGATTAGATTAGTCAGGCATGACCTTCCCTTGGTGAATCCATGCTGACTGTTCCTGATCACTTTCCTCTCCTCTAAGTGCTTCAGGATTGATTCTTTGAGGACCTGCTCCATGATTTTTCCAGGGACTGAGGTGAGGCTGACCGGCCTGTAGTTCCCAGGATCCTCCTTCTTCCCTTTTTTAAAGATGGGCACTACATTAGCCTTTTTCCAGTCATCCGGGACTTCCCCCGTTCGCCACGAGTTTTCAAAGATAATGGCCAAGGGCTCTGCAATCACAGCCGCCAATTCCCTCAGCACTCTCGGATGCAATTCGTCCGGCCCCATGGACTTGTGCACGTCCAGCTTTTCTAAATAGTCCCTAACCACCTCTATCTCTACAGAGGGCTGGCCATCTCTTCCCCATTTTGTGATGCCCAGCACAGCAGTCTGGGAGCTGACCTTGTTAGTGAAAACAGAGGCAAAAAAAGCATTGAGTACATTAGCTTTTTCCACATCCTCTGTCACTAGCTTGCCTCCCTCATTCAGTAAGGGGCCCACACTTTCCTTGGCTTTCTTCTTGTTGCCAACATACCTGAAGAAACCCTTCTTGTTACTCTTGACATCTCTTGCTAGCTGCAGCTCCAGGTGCGAATTGGCCCTCCTGATATCTTTCCTACATGCCCGAGCAATATTTTTATACTCTTCCCTGGTCATATGTCCAAGCTTCCACTTCTTGTAAGCTTCTTTTTTATGTTTAAGATCCGCTAGGATTTCACCATTAAGCCAAGCTGGTCGCCTGCCATATTTACTATTCTTTCGACTCATCGGGATGGTTTGTCCCTGTAACCTCAACAGGGATTCCTTGAAATACAGCCAGCTCTCCTGGACTCCCTTCCCTTTCATGTTAGTCCCCCAGGGGATCCTGGCCATCTGTTCCCTGAGGGAGTCAAAGTCTGCTTTCCTGAAGTCCAGGGTCCGTATCCTGCTGCTTACCTTTCTTCCCTGCGTCAGGATCCTGAACTCAACCAACTCATGGTCACTGCCTCCCAGATTCCCATCCACTTTTGCTTCCCCCACTAATTCTACCCGGTTTGTGAGCAGCAGGTCAAGAAAAGCGCTCCCCCTAGTTGGCTCCCCTAGCACTTGCACCAGGAAATTGTCCCCTACGCTTTCCAAAAACTTCCTGGATTGTCTATGCACCACTGTATTGCTCTCCCAGCAGATATCAGGAAAATTAAAGTCACCCATGAGAATCAGGGCATGCGATCTAGTAGCTTCCGTGAGTTGCCGGAAGAAAGCCTCATCCACCTCATCCCCCTGGTCCGGTGGTCTATAGCAGACTCCCACCATGACATCACTCTTGTTGCACACACTTCTAAACTTAATCCAGAGACACTCAGGTTTTTCCACAGTTTCGTACCGGAGCTCTGAGCAGTCATACTGCTCCCTTACATACAGTGCTACTCCCCCACCTTTTCTGCCCTGCCTGTCCTTCCTGAACAGTTTATAACCATCCATGACTGTACTCCAGTCATGTGAGTTATCCCACCAAGTCTCTGTTATTCCAATCACGTCATAATTCCTTGACATCACCAGGACCTCCAGTTCTCCCTGCTTGTTTCCAAGGCTTTGTGCATTTGTATATAAGCACTTGAGATAACCTGTTGATCGCCCCTCATTCCCAGTATGAGGCAGGAGCCCTCCCCTCACAGACATTCCTGCCTGTGCTTCCTCCCGGTATCCCGCTTTCCCACTTACCTCAGGGCTTTGGTCTCCTTCCCCCGGAGAACCTAGTTTAAAGCCCTCCTCACTAGGTTAGCCAGCCTGTCCCAGAAACCCCTCCTCTTTTTCTCTACAGACACTGCCTTTCAGCATTATTCCTTCTCCTCCTCCCTCTTGTGCCTCAGTGCCACTAAATCTCTGCACCTAGGCAGCCGGTCCATCCGCTGCATCCCAATCGCCCATGCCTAAGCCTCCCTACCCAAGTCCTGCACCTGGCTCCATAGAATTAAATCTCACTGGGAACTCGACTTCTTGTGCCCAGAGAGTCTCTGCCCCCCTCAGTAGATGACCCGAGAAACACAGTGTCTGCCTTTTCTGAAGAAATGCTTAGACTCCCTCATCATGTGGTCAGATGGATAAAGCATGTCCCTGTGGATCAGATGATTGAGGATTGGAGGTCCTCAATGGTTGTGCTTGCTTTGGTTAAAAGTCCTGCTTTCTTCAGGGCTGGATCCTCTTCTTGGCTGCTCAGACCAATGCTCTGGCTTCAGCTAGACCCCCAGGAAGGAGTTGGGTTTGGGCGTCACAAAGGCTAGGGCATGAGCCCAGGTGCGTCCAGTCTAGCCTTTGCCATTCCTGACTCGCCAAAGTAAATGGGCAGCTGCCCGGGCTAGCGTGTAGAGCAGTTTCCCTCCTCCAAATGTGCACCTGTCCCTGTGCTTGAGGGGGCTAAATAGCGCTTGGGGAGCTGGGTGTTTCTCTGCTTCTTCCAAGCTGGAGAAAAGCCTCTTGGGGTAAAATCTCCTGCCCTGCTTCAACAGTAAGCACCTGGAGTGGGAATGATCAGAGGCCCCACCGGCGGGGCTTGCCCTGCTTTCCTACCATCTTCTGATGCTGGCCACAGAACAACAGCAGCTGCCCCGCATGCTGCTCTGTGGGTGGCCTTCAGTGGGTGTTTGGCATGGCAGGGAACAGGTTGGTCGGGTGTCATTGTGGCTGTCTGCTGGCAACGCGAAGGCATGGTCCTCCCCTCCTCTTGCCCCACCCTCAGTTGCTCTTTGGCTTTTTAGCCTTCCCTTGGAGCTGTCAGCACCAGCCACCTCTGCTCTAGGTGCCCAGAGGAGGAGAGGGGGGCTGGGCTAGAGCCTGGGACTCTTCCTCCCTCCGGTCTTTCCCTTACTATGAAGCCTGGCCCTGGTACTCCTTTCTTCAAGCACCATGTGGGAAAGAGGAAAAACATGGGCAGAAAGCCCAAGGGCCAAACTTGTGGGCTGTCAAGGTTCCTTCCCCCACTCTGTACTCTAGGATACCGATGTGGGGACCTGCATGAAAGACCCCCTAAGCTTATTCTTAAGAGCTTGGGTTAAAACTTCCCCAAGGTACAAACTTTTACCTTTTGCCCTTGAACTTTTATGCTGCCACCACCAAAGTGTCTAACAAAAATAACAGGGGAAGTGACCACTTGGAAACTTCTCCACCCCGCAAATATCCCCCCAAGCATTACACCCCCTTTCCTGGGGAAGGCTTGATAAAAATCCTCACCAATTTGCATAGGTGAACACAGACCCAAACCCTCGCATCTTAAGAACAATGAAAAAGCAATCGGTTCTTAAAAGAGAATTTTAATTAAAGAAAATGTAAAAGAAAAACCTCTGTAAAATCAGGAAGGGAAATACCTTACAGAGTAGTCAGATTCAAAAACATAGAGAATCCCTCTAGGCAAAACCTTAAGTTACAAAAAGACACAAAAACAGGAATATACATCCCATTCAGCACAACTTATTTTATCAGCCATTGAAAGAAAACAGAATCTATCGCATCTCTAACTAGATTGCTTTCTAACTCTTTACAGGAGTTCACCTGCATTCCTGCTCTGGTACCAGCAAAAGCATCACACAGACAGAGAGGACCTTTTGTTCCCCCCCCCTCCAGCTCTGAAAGTATCTTGTATACTCAAATAAATTTGTTAGTCTCTAAGGTGCCACAAGTCCTCCTTTTCTTTTTGCGAATACAGACTAACGCGGCTGCTACTCTGAAACCTGTCTCCTCATTGGTCATTTTGGTCAGGTGCCAATGAGGTTAGCTGAGCTTCTTAACCCTTTACAGGTAAAAGGACCTTGTCTCTGGCCAGGAGGGATTTTATAGCACTGTATGCAGAAAGGCGGTTACCCTTCCCTTTATATTTATGACATGGGCATCAGGTGAAACAGCGAGAATCTCAACCATTAGGTCAAACCGCAGGCATCACTAGCCGGGGTGGCAAATTCTAGGGCCCCAACCCATTGCAGCCATTCTGACCAAAGACCTGGCTCCAGTGGGCACGAGTCACCCAGCAGGACAGAAAAGACTGACTCTTTCACACTTGGAGACAGGGAAGCTGAGCACTTTGAGCTCCAGGGCTTTACCACAAACCAATACCAGGTCCCAAAGAGATTTGAACTCAGACTGCAAGATTTAGAAGCTTGAGTGCTGACCATTACACCGTGGGACCAGCTTGTGCTGCGTTCTCTGGACATCGGTGACCCTCACGGGGCTGGCTTGTGCAAGGGGGCTGTTGGCCCTTTACTAAAACTTTGTGGGTTTATTTGATTGGCTAGTTCGCAGTACCCATAGAAGCGGGAAGGGCCAATGGGAAGTCAGGATCCAGAGACTGACAGTACCCAGGGGCAATGGGGAGAGGCCAAGGCTTCAAGTTAGCCCGACTGACGGGGCAAACAGTCTAATGAGGGAGTCATTATGTTGTACCATGGGTACTGTGCTATATAATAGGTTATGTTCTGGCTAGATACAGTGTATGTTTTATAGTAAGAATTAAGGTATTAGAATAAATGAATAGGATAGTGGATACTAGTATTAGCTATTTTCTTTTTATTCATGCCTTTTAAGTAACGGACAGGATGTTGTCTGTCTCTATGTTAATTAGGTCAGAGGAATTTTGAAGACCTAGGCCCCAATGTAGAAAAAGATAGTTGCAAGATTTAATAAAGCCTAATTTACGATGCCTTACGTGTTCAACATAAAACCCTGCCATTTGTTACCTTTTGACAGTCTCCGCAAAGAACTGTCTGTGTGACAGAGGAATGTATGCATCAGGGAAAGATAAGGTGTGAAGGCCATTTTTGAAGCCAGATGGCCAAGGGAGGAGGAATGAGGAGACTGGTGTCTTTGAGTCTCTTCAGAGAACCATCAAGGCACATCCATGGTTGAGGAGGGGCAGGCTGACGACCCTCAGGTGAAGGCTGGCACCCTTAAAACACAAGATAATAGATTAAATGGAAACTTGACAGGCTGCCCCTCCCGGAGGTGTTTTGGCCATCAAAAGATAACACCCACAGAGGAGTAACCGGTCATAAACTGACACAGCAAAACCCATAGACTTCAACAAGAAAAAGGACTATAAGAACAGGGTGCTTTGCCATAGGGCTTTGGGTTTGTCTTGCCAACAACTCCAGGAGCATCCCTTCGCGACCGACAGAGCCTGGCTGGCCACTAGATTGATCCAGACTCTGGACTGGTAATGATAAATATCAACTGGCTGGACTGTGTGCATGGTGTATGTGTGTGTGACTGCAAAGCATATGCTAATTGCTGTATTCTCAATAAATGTGGTGTATTGCCTTTTCCCCATAAGAAGATCTCATGTGTTTGTTTAAGCATAACAACCAGGCCAGGGGGTCCCATCCCCCAAGGGAGCTGGAACTACTTGGGGCTGAGCTAAGGAGAGAGCAGGAGCCCAAGAAGAGCCAGGAAGCAGAGCTGTGCTGGTATAGTGTCAGAAACTGCTACCTGTAAGAGTTACTGATACCCAAGGTTGTTCTTATTTGATGACTTGTCCTAATTTGCTAAAACTCGACAGTGGCATGGGATGGAAGCATCAAGTCTTTGGCTTCCAAACGACCCTGCCTGGTGTACGTCTGTATCAATTACCTCTTTATTTATTACAATAGCACAAGGAAGTCAATCACACAAGTGACATAGTGACCGTTGTGAGTCTATGCTGACATAACATGAGTTAACATCCACTTGTAGTGTAGCTATGGCCTTAGGTCTACGAAATGGTTGGGAGAGGTAACATTAAAAGGATGAGGGGAGATCAAGATTCATTTGGATGTTTAGATTCCAGCTTTTGTGGAAGTGGCCTTATTCACCCTAAAGGCTCAGGAACAAAGAGGTCCATAAGAACAAAATATCGTGTCTTTATTCACATTTCTAGACTTCCGGGTGTATAATTCCCGTTTTTAGAATTGTTGGGATTGTCAAGCCCTCTTGGGCTTGTAGACGTGTGTTCATTATGTTTTGAAGGCCAAAGCTCTAAATGGGTTCAACAAAGAATTAGATCAGTTCCTCAGGATAAGTGCATCAGCTATTAACTGAGATAAGCATAGATGTCTCCCCCTGCTCTAGGTGTTCCTAAACCTCTGACTGCCAGATGCTGGGAGTGGATGATGGGATGGTTCACTCAGTGATTGCCTGTTCTGTTCATTCCCTCTGAAGCCCCTGGCACTGGCTGCTGTCAGAAGATGATGTTTTTGCTGAAGATGTGTCATCATTAGGTTTTATCTGCCCTAGGGCTGGATTAATCACATCAACCTGGGACCCGATTATGTTTTTACTGTTCTTTTGCACACCAAGTCAATGCCATTATGTCTCAGGTGAGCATGTCTGAAGAAGGAATCGCATACCCCAGCTTCTTGGGCTGAGATCACTATAATCTGCAGGCATGGAAAAGAAGTGGGTGGAGGCTAATTACATGTTTGGGTAAAGCTGGGCACACTTTGGTGAGAGCAGCATATTAGCCAGGGTTTGTTTCTACCCAAATATGTTCTTTCTCCCTACTCCATAGTAGATAGCACAGCCTGTGGTGAAGGGAAGATGGCGAATGAAGTGAGCAGGTTGGAGGAGGCAGGTTAGCCAGCGAGGAGAGCCGCATGGATGGAAGGTGGGGTGGGGCAGGGAGGGATGAGACAGATGCCCAAGTCGTCATCCCCCCACACCCCAACCCTGAGCCCCCTCCACACCCTGAACCCCTCATCTCAACCTCCAAGAGCCTGCACCCCCAGCCAGACCCCTCACCCCAACTCTCTGCTCCAGCCCTGAGTCCCCTCCTGTACCCCAAACCCCTCATCCCAACCCCCCCAAGCCTACACCTTCAGCCAGAGCCCTCACCCGCCCCCACAACCCAACACTCTTCCCCAGTCCTGAGCCCCCTCCCACAGTCTGAACTCTTGGCCACCACACATCACCTCCATATTGATGCACATAACAAAATTCATTCTGCACATGGACGTAAAAAATTAAAGGGAAAATTCCCCAGGGCCCATTTGTAAATGTTCATGGCCTCTCACAACCCAATAAACTGTCTGGGGGTGGAGGCATTTGGGTGGATCCTGCCTTCTGTGGAGGTTTGGGTTCTGTCCTTCACTCACCCCACGGTGGCGACTCCTGCACCTCTGGAGCCATGGGGCTGGGTGGACGTGGCTCTCCGCTCCGGGCAGCAGGGTGGGATTAACTTTTTGTGGGCCTGGGGCCAAACACATCTGTGGGCCCCCTGGGGAAGGATTGTAATGGACAGGAGAGTGACACAGGAGTTGTCTTTGACACAGCACACAGCTGCATGGGTTTTATGGACAATATTTACATGTTCAACTTGCAGATGGAGGTGGCTGCAGCTAGGGGCCCAGCAATGGGAGCCCCAGGGCAAAAGAGATCCACACAAAGTGTCCAGAAAATACATTCTAAACAACCAGCTACAAAAATCAAACCTTATGGGGACAACCAGCAAACAAAAGCCAAAGCTGGGAAATCCACCAGCCCTGTGCTGCTGCCATGGAAAGGGAAACTTCCAGCTATCTTCTCCCACACAATTCCCACCTGAACCACCAGAGCCTGAATCCCATTTTCCTTTCCAATTGGGGTGGATTCAAAACATTGTAAAAATAAAAAAAAAATATGAAAAATACATTTTATTTCCAGCCTCATTATTCACACTGGTCTTGTTAGCCCCCTGAATAGGACCAGAACCACATCCCTCCACAGAATGATCCCCCCTAAAATCCAGCCCAGCCTCAGCAGTCACAGTAGAGCCTCAGTGTTACAAATACCCCAGGATGGAGATTGTTCATAACTCTGAACAGAAAGTTCTGGTTGTTCCTTCAAAAGTCTACAACTGACCAGAGATTGAATACAGCTTTAATCCTTTACTATGCTGAAGAGAAATGTTCCTTTTAACCATCTTAATTTAAATGAAGCCAGCACAGAAACAATTTCCTTACCTTGTCAAATCTTTTTTAAAATTTTCCCTTTCATTATTTTAGTTTACATTTAATACACTACCGTGCTTTTTTATTTGTTTGGGTTCTCTCTCCTCTTGCCTGATTACATATTTCCAGTTGGAAATGAGGTGTGTTTTTGACATGTCAGTAGGTAACTGGTGTTTGTAACGCTAGAGGTTCTATTGTAGCCACCACACAAAACTCACTTAAAGTCCAGTATTCATTAAGCTATTTTTTTCTACTCGGGACCAGGCTGCTGCAATGGGGATGGATGGGAGGAGCTTAGCGTGACTT
Organism: Dermochelys coriacea; assembly: GCF_009764565.3. Lineage (NCBI taxonomy): Eukaryota > Metazoa > Chordata > Testudines > Dermochelyidae > Dermochelys > Dermochelys coriacea. The sequence goes on along the minus strand of NW_025091561.1, from coordinate 55,424 downwards.
CTAGGGGAAAATTTTTTAGGCCTATCTGGGCTTTGTAAAATCAAAATTACCAAAAAAAAAAAATCCCAAACCCTGCTACTGATCAATCATTGAGCAGACATCCAGCTGCAGCAAGCAGTGCCCAGGTCACCAAGATCTCAAAACACAGGATCCAGGAAATTACAACTCCCATGAGGTATGAGGACCTGGTCAGGGAGCTGCACTGGAAGTACATCAGATGACATTAGATGATGCCAAGGAAGATTAGCAGCTCTCAAGATGAAGGAATTCTCCACCAGCCCGCAGAGCTAGTTGGGAACCTTTAACTGGAAATTAGCCCCAGCCAAGGGAAGTCTCTCTGCAGTCATCAGGGCTGTCACCACAGCATGGAGGAGACAAACACTTACCTTAGTGACAACAGCAGCTGCTTGGCTCCCGGCTGGTCTTGCCCAGAGTCACTGGGTGAATGCTCCATAGGACTCTGGGGAAGCCTCCTCTCTCCGAGCATATTGTTCTTTCTGGATCTGATCTTGGAATCCCCACAGGCTCATGTCACTGCACATAGACCCCACAGCTCCCAGATGCTGCAAGCAAACCCCAGAGCTCCCAGGCACCCCATGTGGCAGGGGACCCTGGAGCTCCCAGCCACCACAGGCAGCCCTCAGCCACCACAGGCAACAGAGGGAGCCCCCAGCTCCCAGACACTGCAGGCAGAGCCCGGAGTTCCCAGTCACCATGGGCGATGGGGAGAAGCCGCAGCCCCATGCCATTGCAGATGGCCCCATGGCTCCCAGCTTCTGCGGGCTGATGCCAGAGCTCCCAGCTGCCACATGTGGTAGAGGAATGTTATGAAGGCCAAGACTAGAACAGGGTTCAAAAAAGAACTAGATAAATTCATGGAGGATAGGTCCATGTGGCTGTTCATTCCCCAGAGAGCCAGCAACCAGCTGGTCTACATCGCCCACAGGCATGGCAGTGCCAATGTCCTCCGCATGAGCAACCTGTGTGACATCGCGGTGATCACCCACGCCTTGCGCCTGCTGACATGTCCCGACACCATGGTAAGGAACATCGCAGCAAACGCCCTCCATGACGCAACAAAGAAGCGGATCGGCAGAGCCCCATCCACCCAAGACACCACCAGCTCCCTGATCAGTTCCCTGGATGGTGAATTTGGACGGGACAGGAGCAACATCGCTTCACTGTGGTCCCATGCTCGCAATGCCACGCATCGTCTGGGGGATCGCATCAGCTGCCGCTGGGAGTGGTGCGAGGATCACCAGGAGCTGGGAGTCCTGGTGCCACAGATCAAGTCTGACGACAACACCATCATCACCCTGAGTGCCAGGGGCATGCTGGAGAGGACCCTGAAGGCAGCCATCCGCTCACTGTACACGGAAACCCTGAAGCATAAACTGGACTAAGGTAAAGCCTTCGAACTGACCAGCAAGTGGGACACCAACAACCACTTCCTCACCGGGAGTGGCTTCACTCGTTTCGCCAACTGCCGGTTCATCCACCGTGCCCGGCTCAGCTGTGTCCCGCTCAATGGGGCCGTCTGTCATGGGAACCGAGAAAAGCGTTGCTGGAAGTGCGACTACTCCAATGAGACCCTGCCCCACATCCTGTGCAACTGCAAGCCCCACTCCAGAGCCTGGCAGCTGCGCCACATCGCCATCCAGAACCACCTAGTGAAAGCCATCTCACCACGCCTGGGGGAGATCGCCATGAACTGCGTCTTCCCCGGTACTGACAGCCAGTTGCGACCCGACGTGGTAGTCACCAACGAGGCCCAGAAAAAGATTATCCTCATCGACGTCACGGTCTCCTTTGAGAACAGGACCCCGGCCTTCCGCAAAGCCCGAGCTCATAAGTTGGAAAAATACACCCCCCTTGCCGACACCCTGAGAGTGAAGGGCTATGAGGTGCAGATGGATGCCCTGATCGTCGGAGCCCTGGGTGCTTGGGACCTCTGCAACGAGCGTGTGCTGCAGACCTGTGGGATCGGTCGATGCTATGCATGGCTCGTGTGGCACCTCATGGTCTCAGACACCATCCAATGGTCCAGGGATATTTACATCGAACACATCACCGGCCATCGACAGTACCAGGAGGTGTGAGCCGGTACGACATCGTGCATCAATTATGGGAAAGGGACAGAGATTTTTTCCATTGGACCATATGAACTGGAACCATAAACTCACTGAACATTAAATCCCACCAAATGAGGGAAAATACACCCTTATCATCGTATCCGCTCATTATACTATACATCTGAACATAGTCATTATATGGACAACATACCCCCATATCTCAATGTCTGTACTTTGACCCATTAAACTTTTACCTCCAATCGGGGAGATTGCAGATTATGTATTCCTTATGCCCCCCATTCCTAAACCGAATTTCGCACCCCTTGATAATCTCTACCTTATTCCCTGATAAATAGAAACTTCTATGCTTAAACTCTGTACCGTTTTCTTTTTACTTCAACATCATCTTAATAAAATTATTAAATCTGTTCTTATCAGTTTAATCTCTGATATGTTCTCTATCTGAGAACTCAATTGAAGGGATTTTTGGAACAGGGAGCTGGAATAGGAGCTTGCTCCATCCACTCCACACATTAGCCTGGTATTGCGGTACTGCTGGGTATGGTGCACCTCCCCCTGGGGAAAGCATGATGGTTCCAAAAAAGAAAAAACGTCTCCCATTTTGCTCTTTTACTTGTAACCTTAGCTGTGTTTTCTGTCAGTTTCTCTATTTTCCTCTTTCTGAGGTGGGTCTATCCAGTTTGGTGGATGCTTTTCTTATTTCTGCTCTAGTGCTGTTTCATAAAGTACTTAAGAGGCTGGTTCTCACTCATAGTGCTGTCCAGAAGCGTGGGCTTTGGGTCTGTGTCTCTCAGCAGCGTCCCCACAGGAGAGAATAGTTCCATTCCTTTCCCCTTGTGAAAATGTCCCTGTTGGCACAGAGGGAGCAGTTTATAGGATCAGAAGAGGAGAAAACTTTGAGTCGGATTTGTAGACCCAGAGGCTGAATGGGAGGGGGGACCCAACTCCCTAAAAATCCCCCTTCCCAAAAGAAACTGTTCTGTACTGTCCCGCCCACACCCAACTATCCTACAGGTTCACCCCCAGGCTCCTTCCATCTCCCTCAGCTCCTCCATTCTCCCCTAGACTGGAGCGCCCTGATAGTGCAGCCATAGCGGTTTAGGGGCAGCCATACCCTCAGACAGGCCTTCCAGCTTTGTCCTGCCCTAGTGCTGGCCCCCAAACTGACACAAGGCGGTGCTGTTGCAGCCCAGAAAGCCTCTGGCCACAGGCAGAGGAGCCCGAGAGCTGACAGGGAGAGTAGGGGTAGGTGCCAGCCAGCGCTGGGCTTCCCCAGTGTCTGTCCTCTGCAGGGACTGCTCCCCTTGAGAGCATCAGCCTCAGAGCTGCCCCTGCTGCTGGACGGGAGGAAGGATCGGGTGACGGCGCAGTTCTGGGACTGCTGCCCTGAGGTGCTGGAGCCTGGAGCTAGGGCAAGTCGTGCCGACTGCTGCACTCCCTGGCACAAAGGAGTTTCCATCCTATCCAAGGTCTGCCGGTTCCTTCAGTGGCTCTCAGCTCCCCCACTGTACACATCCCAGTGCACCGGCCGCTGCCTCACTTCCAAAGAGCTGCCCAAGGGCAGGCCCATCCCAGCCCCTTGCTCCCAGTGTCAGGAATTAGGATAGGACTTTGAACAACCCGCTGACTCGTCAAGCGCATGGGGCCGGATGGGTGTTCCTGAGCCGTCGCTAGGGATGCACTGAAGCCTCCGCATCCATCGGCGAGGAAAAGGAGGGCACTCACCCGCAGAGAGGAAGTCTGGGAAGGTGGGGAGCTGGGTGGAGAAGGGGGTGGAAGGCCAAGTGGGGAGGGGAAGACGGGGGAGGTAGCTGCAGAGGGAAGCAGGGTCAAGGATGGGGAGGTGGGGTGTACTGGGGCTGGAGGGATGGGTGGAGTGGGGCAGAGGGTAGGATGGGGCCAATGAGATAGGAGGAGAAGGGATGGTGACTGAGGCAGATGGAGAAGGTGGTGTGGGGCACAGGGCAGGGGACCCCCTCTCCCATGCCTCCTGCCCAGCCCCACACCGCAGAGTGCTGCAGCTGTGGTTCCAGTCCCAAGATGCCCATGTCTCCTGCCCTCTGCCTCCTCCCAGGACATTGCATGTGCTTGATAAAAATATGTTTATAAGTGTGACTATGATGTAACTGGAATATGCTTTATGCAAAAGGTCTCATTACAAAGCTTATGATCTACTGAGCGTGTCCATCCTATTTGGATGAATGTTTCATTATGGTCTCTGAAGCTAGAAATATGAAGTATTACTCTAAAGTCCTATTGTAAGTATGCAAAGTGGGGGCCATTCATGGTGGCTTGAAATCTTGGTGGCTCTCATTAACTAAAACAATTGGTTGTTGTGACGTTCCCTTATCCAGACCAGTGATCTGCTCGGTCACTCCAATCTTTCACTCTGGGAGCCAGCCTTACCCTGCTCTGCTGTGAGAGCCCCACTCCTGGGCTGCTCACGCACAGGCTCTGCCATGTAAGCTGATCCCAGCTACTTGCAAGCGAATGACACTAGCCAGTATCTCTGGTCCCAGACACAAGCTTGGGAACCTCCATCTTGCAGGGTCCAGTTATGCCCACCGGACGCTGAAAGCTTATACGAGTTTGTCAATTTAAGAAAGAAATTGACATGGACCAGGCTTGTTATCCTAAGTGGAGCCTCTGACCACTGCAAACCAAATGCACTGCTTCAGGTAGAACAAACAAATAGATTTATTAGCTATAAAGATAGGTTTTAAGTGATTATAAAGTCAAAGCATAACATGTCAGATTTGGTCAAATGAAAGAAAAGCAAAACGCATTCTAAGCTGATCTTAACACTTTCAGTGCCCTTACAAACTTTGAGCCTTCTCACCACAGGCTGGCTGGTTACTTTTCAGTCAGGCTCTCCCCTTTGATCAGCGTTTCAGTGTCTTGGTGCTGGTGGTGTCTGTAGATGTAGGTGGAAGAGACACAGATTGGCAAAAGGTCTCTCCCTTTTATCATGTCCTTTCTTTCCTCCTGGCTTTGCCCCCATCCCTCCTTCAGAATCAGGTGAGCATTACCTCATCAGTCCCCGGCTGCCCAAATGAAGGAGGTGATTCCCTCCGGGCTCTAACAGATACTTTTGTTGTTGCCTAAGCCAGTGTCCATTGTTCCTGTGAGGCTGGGCTGGGTTTGTCCCATCCATCCCCTGACGAGGTGTGAACTGCCTCTCTGTTCTTGGAGAGCTTTTGCATGGGCTTGCTTTAAGCCATGAGGATACATTTACTATAACATCACTATACCAACCATGCTCAGTGCATCATGAGCCTTCTGAAGGCATCCAACATGACAAGCTTTGCGTTGGATGCCACACAATCATTTTATAAAGATGAACATGGGGGTGTAGGGTGTTCCCTCGAGGTACAGAGCATCAGACCTCCCCTCTTAGTTTACTGAAAGGGGGTTAGTCACTGACCATCTTGAAGGCAGTTTTTTGTTTTAGTTCTCTTGGCATCCAGCCATAAAGGCCATGAGGCAGCATGCCTCAGTTTCCCTATTCACACACAGCAAACCAGTTTTTTATGGTTTCTCTGCTGTGATAAACTTTAAACCTGTTTACAGGTATTAATGGAAAAGTAGCATCATCATAAGGTTTCACATCTGTGTCAAAATTCTTAGCCCCAAAATTTAACATTAATACCAAAATTTTTTATCACAGATGGGTGTTTACAAGTATCTTTAGGATACCACTCCCTCTGTTCAGTTTGTGTAGTTTGAGGTTAGCTTGTTCGTTACAGTGTCCTTTGACTCTCTCCCATGTAATCAGTCACTGGCTTTTCTTTCCCTCCAGCATTCCCCTCTGTGTGGGCTCTTAATTTACTCACGTTTCTGGTATTTTGATATCTCAGGATCTGGCAAGATAAGGGCCCAGGGGGATCCTGCACATTGACTGGCCCTTTGGGGAGCAGTCTCCCAACCCCAGGACTGTACATATGTAGGAAATCCGGCTCCCCTTTAGGGGTTACCCTGCGTTTCCCCCTCCCAGCACTGAGTCCTCCCCTGCCCCCTAGAGGGCTGTGATCCGTGCTCTCTGGGCTAGGGGTGTTTAACCTTTGATCAGATTCACCCTTTCCCAGCAGCTTTCCCATAACTGCTCTGTGTCTCACCAGCCTGGGGGAAAGCCCCCTGCCCCCATGAGTTGGTCATTTGTATTCTGGCAGACGACCACCTAACAATTTCCTGGTCTCAACTCTTCTGCTGTGACAGGCGTTGGAGCTGCATCTTGATGTAAAGAGACACATTTCCCTTCCAAAAACATATCAGAAATAGCGTCCTGAAAAAATTGGGACCTGGATTGGGGTACCCTCTGTCCCCCCTTTCTGTGTCCCTGAGAAGCCAGCTGTGTGACTGCTCCCCTCCAGGAGGTCAGTTACACAGTTCCTTCTCAAAACTTGGGTCACAGGCTGCATGCCTGGGGGCACAGATGCTGAGCCAGCCGTCCTCCTAATGTCCTGGGCATCCTGCCCCAAGTGACTCATGAGGAGACATTCCTGTACCCCCACTATTCCTTCCCCAGTTTCCTCCTCTGGGCCCCCTCCTTCAGCTGCAGAACTCTGCCAGCTAACAACTGGGACCATTTCCTTAATCACTGACAACACTTCCCCTGCACCGAGGGCATGTTGCCTTCTGGTGGCAGGAGCTAGTCTGAGCCCCTCCCATACTTGGAAGCACCCCGTTTCCCTGTGTTACAAAGTCCCTCAAGGGGTATGAAGCAGGATTGAAGACAAGATAGAGGTAATGCAGCTGCCTTTTATAGTCTCTTCCAGGTTTAAGGACACCTCTTTGTGCTTACTGTGGAAAATTACAGCAAAATGGAGTGTGGAGTCACATGGGCAAGTCACATGTCCATGCAGGACTTAGTTCTTTACAGGTGGCAGCCATGGCCCACATGCTACCTTGCATGTTCCCAGGAAGACTTCTTATGTGAATTGGAGTTTTCCAAGATCCATTGTCAGTTAAGTGTCTCTTGACTGGGCACTTAATTTGCACTTTCCTTTCTCAAGAAGCTGACCAAATGCTTTACTAAGGCTACTTCAGAATCAAAACACATTGATTTAAAAGTACATAGCCAATATTTATAACTTCAACTACAAAAATGATGCATGCCGACAGATGGCATAATCATAATCAGCTAATCATAACCTCTCCATAGACCCCTTACATGACAACCTTTATACAATAATTGCTGCAATTATATAACAGGTTTCAGAGAAGCAGCCGTGTTAGTCTGTATTTGCAAAAAGAAAAGGAGGACTTGTGGCACCTTAGAGACTAACAAATTTATTTGAGCATAAGCTTTCATGAGCTACAGCTCACTTCATCAGATGCATTCAGTGGAAAATACAGTGGGGAGATTTATATACCTAGAGAACATGAAACAATGGGTGTTACCATACACACTATAATGAGAGTGATCACTTAAGGTGAGCTATTACCAGAAGGAGAGCCGGGGGGAGGGGGAAGGCGGGGAACCTTTTGTAGTGATAATCAAGGTGGGCCATTTCCAGCAGTTGACAAGAACGTCTGAGGAATGGTGGAGGGGGGGAATAAACATGGGGAAATAGTTTTACTTTGTGTAATGACCCATCCACTCCCAGTCCCTATTCAAGCGTAAATTAATTGTATCCAGTTTGCAAATCCCCCCCACCCCCCCTCTTCTGCTGGTAATAGCTCATCTTAAATGATCACTCTCCTTACAGCATGTATGATAAAAACCCATTGTTTCATGTTCTCTGTGTGTGTATATAAATCTCCCCACTGTATTTTCCACTGAATGCATCCAATGAAGTGAGCTGTAGCTCAGGAAAGCTTATGGTCAAATAAATTGGTTAGTCTCTAAGGTGCCACAAGTCCTCCTTTTCTTTTTGCAAATACATAACAGTGCTTGCAAAAGTGATGCAACAGTTACAGATTATGTCAATAACCTCACACCCCCAATGAAAAATTGATACAGGAAAGGATGAAACAAACATCACTGACTGCATCCCAATAGCTCCCCATCCTTGGTTCTGTCTCAGTACAGCTAGTATTGGGTTAGAAGCCCATACCAGTGTATAACAGAAACGGTTTATCAAAGTCATGTTCAATAATACGATTGCATCTCTTTACAAACTCAGGGTAAAACTTGGTTAGAACAATAGTGGGTTGGATCTGCTCTTGCAGCATGGTTCCTGTATGTCTTCTGTGATCTTGCCAAGAGTTAAAGAAAATCGCTACTTTTTCTATACAAGCTCTGGCAAATGTTTGGAAGCCAACTAACATCAAGTCAATTTAGATATTACTAGGTTCCAGATTAGAAGCCGTGTTAGTCTGTATTCGCAAAAAGAAAAGGAGTACTTGTGGCACTTTAGAGACTAACAAATTTATTAGAGCATAAGCTTTCGTGAGCTACAGCTCACTTCATCGGATGTATTCGATGAAGTGAGCTGTAGCTCACGAAAGCTTATGCTCTAATAAATTTGTTAGTCTCTAAGGTGCCACAAGTACTCCTTTTCTTTTTTTAGATATTAATGTTGTTCATAGCACATGAATCTTGGCATTTAGCCATGTAAGCAATATGGTAGTGTGCCTCAGTTTGCCTTTTCCATACAGCACATCAAGTGTGGAATGTCTTTTCCCCTGTGAAAAGTTCCAATATTGTTTACAGGCACTAACTGTGAAACATCAGCATAACAAGGCCTTTTCACATAAAGTGTGTTTTTATGTATTACTTTCAACACGTTGAAGGGATTTTCCAAAAGATTAGGCACATTGTACATTTTTACAGTTTTTGGTAATAGCAACACTTTAGTCTCAAAAATCACCATCAGCAATAACAACAAACTCATTGCAGGTGTTCAGCTACAATTATTCTTCTCATGCCACACCTTTGGCTTAATACCATGGGGGTTTTGGCCTTTTAGGGTTAACCTGTGGCTTCCCTTGGCAAAATTAAGTTTTCTCTTTCCTCCTTGTCCTGAAGGATCAAACCTGATTTCTTTTGCTTAACAGAATTCACTGGCTGATTGGGTGTGCTCTCTGTGCTAACAGCTATTAGCTAGTCTTTCTTCTCCCTGTATCAGGGGATAGCCGCCTTAGTCTGTATCCACAAAAACAACAAGGAGTCCGGTGGCACTCTTATTTCTTTCGATGACACTTTCTTCTCCCTGTCATCAGGTAATTTGCACCCACACAGACAGAAGCCTGTTTAACAGTTTTTATTTTAAGGCTGGACTCCGTCTTAAAGAGATACCAGACAAATGCAAAAAGTCCAAGGGTGAGACTTTGCTTGCTTTCCCCTGCATCCTTAAGCATTCAGCCATAAAACTGTTCTGCTTTGAAACACCAGTAACCAAATCTGTCCTCAGCCCATGAAGCACAGACTGCTCACTTACAGAATCAGCATGGAGACATTCCTGTTCCAACACCATTGTCTCCCCAACAAGCTGGCCGAACACAGCCACTTGGTGATAAGAAATGTAAACAGTCCTAACAGCTTTTACTCCATCTGAGACCCTCTCAGAGCTCTCCACACTGGATCTTTCAAAAGGAAAGTCAAGTGGATCCATTGAGGACAGAAAATTTCTTGCTGTTAGGAACTGAAACTTCCTTGATTAACTCACTTTCACACCCTTCAGTCGTAGCAAGCTGCTTGCACAGATTACCATGAGGACTCCATTCCCTAGGCTTTTCTAAGCAACAATTCATCCTCCACAGAAATTCTGCCCTTACCCTCTTCACCTAGGCCTTGCTCTAAAGGAACAATTCCCTGAGCAACAACAGACTCTTTTTCAGTCTCACATTCAGGACTACCTCTGGCCCATCAGGTGGATTCTTACACAATCCCCTTTCAGGCAAACTCAGACTCACTAGATAGAAGGTTAGACGCATTCTCCTTCCCTTTGCCACACTCAAGTTCAGGAATCTTTTTCTTCTTGCTACAAGTTGTCAAATTGTCAGTAGGTAACACAATCAAATCATCTTTCTGCTCTCCCTGTGCCCTGGCTAGGACATCACCCTGATTAGACCAAGTAGCTACATCCTTTTCCAACCACACACTAGCTATAGGCAAAATACAAGAACCAGATTTGTTTGGCCCCTGGGATTTTGCCATGACGCTAACTGGATGCAACCTAGTTACAGTGCCATTCTCCCTAGCAGACACAAACTTAGGACCACTCCCTTCCTGGGCTTTAGTTGAATGCAGAACCAACTCTGAGACAACTGCACTACCCTCAACCATTACAGGCTGAAAGGCCCCTTCTGCCTGCTTCACAGACAAAGAATTCCTGGAGACACATTCACCTTTACCCGACACACAGCTTGGGATCTCATTTCCCTTGTCCCTGCACACGGGCTGTTCACAGACAACTGCTTGGAGATCGGGGTAGCTCCCTCTATAGGCAAGTCAATACCCCCAACAGATACAGGCACATTTCCTTCAGAACACCACTAGCCATCACCTGCAGCCCCCAACTAAAACCTCTCCAGTGCATCATCAAGGATCTACAACCTATCCTGAAGGATGATCCTCACTCTCACAGACCTTGGAAGGCAGGCCAGTCTTTGCTTACAGACAGCCCCCCAACCTGAAGCCAATACTCACCAGCAACCACACACCAAAAACACTAACCCAGGAACCTATCCTTGCAACAGACCCAATTGCCAACTCTGTCCACATATCTATTCAAGGGACATCATCATAGGACCTAATCACATCAACCACACTATGAGGGGCTCATTTACCTGCACATCTACCAATGTGATATGTGCCAGCAATGCCCCTCTGCCATGTACATTGGCCAAACCGGACAGTCTCTATGCAAAAGAATAAATGGACACAAATCAGACATCAAGAATTATAATATTCAAAAAACAGTTGGAGAACACTTCAACCTCCCTGGACACTCAATTACAGACCTAAAAGTGGCAATTCTTCAACAAAAAACCTTCAAAAACAGACTCCAACAAGTAACTGCAGAACTGGAATTAATTTGCAAACTGGACACCATCAAATTAGGCCTGAATAAAGATTAGGAGTGGATGGGTCATAACACAAACTAAAAACTATTTCCCCATGCTAATTTTCCCCCCCTACTGTTACTCACACCTTCTTGTCAACTGTTTGAAATGGGCCATCCTGATTAACACTATAAAAGTGATTTTTCCTCCTGCTGATAATAGCCCACTGTAATTGATCTGTCTCCTTAGAGTTGGTAAAGCAACCCCCATCTTTTCATGTTCTCTGAACAGAAACTCCTCACTTAAAGTCATCCCAGTTAAGGTTGTTTCATTGTTACGTTGCTGATCAGTTAGGGAACATGTTCATTTAAAGTTGTGCAATGCTCCCTTATAACGTCGTTTGGCAGCCGCCTGCTTTGTCCACTGCTCACAGGAAGAGCAGCCCATTGGAGTGAGCTGGGGGGGCTTGGAACCAGGGTGGACCGGCAGCCCCTCTATCAGCTCCCCGCTCCCCTAAATTCCCTGTGTAGCAGCCGCCCAACAGGCTACCAATTGCCGGCAGTTCAGCTGACCCTTCCTGCACTGCCATGTGCTGCTCCTGCCCTCTGCCTTGGAACTGCTCCCAGTGCTTGCTGGGGGGGAGAGGGGGGCTAATGTCAGGGTGTCCCCCTCCCACTTACTCCTGCACCCTGCTTACCCCATCTCTATAGAGCAGGGGGATACACAACAGGGCTCAGGATGAAGGGAGCTTCCTGGCAACAGCTGTAGTCTCAGCTTCCTGATTAATTTAACAAGGCAGTGTACTTAAGAGTGGGTCAGCTTGCTTAAAGGGGAAATGCACCTCTCTCTCTCTCTCTCTCTCTCTCTCTCTCTCACACACACACACACACACACACTCTCTCTCTCTCTCTCTCTCTCTCTCTCTCTCCTCTCAGTGACTGAGTGAGTCTCTGTTTGCCATGCTGTCTCCGTCCCTCCATTCCTGCTTTCTTGTAGAGTGTGAGGCTACATTAACAACAGTGTGTTAACCCTTGAGGGCTCAGCCAATTGCTAGTTCATCATTTAGTAGTAAGGCATTCTCTGGGAAATATCCTACCCTCTGACTTCACCACCTCAACAAAGCTTTACAATCATCATTGCTGTGTACAGTATTATATTGTTTATTTAAAATTATACTCTGTGTGTGTGTGTGTGTGTGTGTGTGTATATATAGCCTTTTGTCTGTCAAATTTTTTTTTTCCCTGGAACCTCACCCCCCCCCATTTACATTAATTCTTATGGGGAAATTGGATTTGCTTCACATCCTTTCGCTTAAAGTCGCATTTTTCAGGAACATAACTACAACGTTAAGTGAGGAATTACTGTATATATATATATATATATATATATATATATATATATATATATATATTACTACTGTATTTTCCAATCTGTGCATCTGATGAAGTGGGTTTTAGCCCACAAAAGTTTATGCCAAAATAAATGTGTTAGTTTGTAAGGTGCCACAGGTACTCCTCGTTCTTTTTGCTGATACAGACTAACATGGCTACCACTCTGAAACCTATCTCCTTCACTGTTACAATTCTCCACACACTCATCTTTCACTATCCTTGCCTTCCCAAACTGCTGACTGGATAAAGCCATCAGCTCACAAGGCTGCCTAGGCTCATCCAAACTTTCCTTACAAGGCACATTGCCACTCCCCACAGATAAACTGCTGCTCTTCTCACTACAGTGAGCTATTTCCAGCAAATCACAGTTACCCTTTTCAGGTTCACTTTTACAAGCTGTACTAGCCAAAAATCCATCACCCATCGAAAATCTGCCCTTTCCTTCCTCAGTTAGGGCTTCCACCTGACCATCCACTTTAATCTGCTTCTGAGCAGGGGCAGCTCTACCAATTTTGCTGCCCCAAGCAGTCACCGCTGAATTCCCTCCATGCCCCGAAGAGCAGTGGGGCTGCCGCTGAATTGCTGCCATGGGACACGGACTGATGCCCCATTCTCAATGCTGCCCCAAGCACCTGCTTCGAAAGCTCATGCCTGGAGCTGGCCCTGCTCCTGAGAAACCTTTTCCTGACCACTGAGATCTTTCTGTGCTTGATCCAATTCCAGGTTCACTTCTGAGACATTAGACAGACATTCAGAAACTTCATTCACAGACAAACTGCTTTCTTGCACAGACAAACAGCTATTTCCCACCAGGTAAGAATCCCCCTCCCCCTGGTCATAGCATAATGGGTTCAATACAGAAAACTATTTAGCGTAATGTAGCATACCAACATTGTTATAAACTGGACAAATTCTGTCCCCATCTTTGCTGTTGAGTGGAGCTGGCTTTCCATGATGATGCAGTTCCTGTTGTTCCTTTATTCTCTTGAATTGGACTTAGCTTCTAGTTCCTGCAATCCAGTTTCTGCCAGTCTTTGTTCATGCTCAAGTTGCAGTTTACTTGCTGCCTTTTGCATTCTAATTGCTTCTGCCTGTAGCATCAGGGAAGGGCTGTGCTCCTGTGCCACTGTAACAATGTTGGTTCTGAGGGGATCCAACTGAGAGTGCTCCCAGAAAACAAGCCATCCCTGCACAAAGAGGGAGACCAGGGCCTGTCAAAGCCCAGGATTGAACCAGGGACCTTTAGATCTTCAGTTTAATGCTCTCCCAACTGAGCTACTTCAGCAGCCTTATAGCACCCTTTGGCCTCCTGCTTCTCTGTCCGGGATGTTTTTGTCAGCTGTGCACACAAAAAGGACGTCATTATGAGAGGCCCATGAAGGGAAGACTCACTTTTGCCCGCCTTGCTCAGCTTGACTTGCTTCCTCACCCCATTCCTGCCTTGGTTCCCGGGTTGACCTGGTGGTGGAAATGGACTAGGGGCCAGTGGCACAGGGAGGAAGTTGAGGTGGATCCTGAGTTAGTCTGGCCACCACTTGCCGCCCCACCCTGTTGTCCTGGCTTCCCCACTGGACGTCATTTAGGGAGGGAAGTGGGGCTGAGGGATCCCCAGAAGGGAGGGGGGGAGGCAGAGGGTTGGGGGGAAAGGGGAGCTGGGATGTTGTGGGGCCTGTAGCTAAGAAGAAGGGTTAGGGTGAACTAGGGGGAGGTGCTGAAGGGTCCTGACAGATGGGGGAGGGGCTGGGGGAGGGTTACAGTGGACTGGGTGGGACAGTGGAGGGGTCCAGGGATGGGACAGGTTGTGGTAGGTTGAATGGGATATCGGGGGCATTGGGCGGGGAGGGGCCCCACAGACAGAGGGAGGAAATGGAGGAGGAGGTGGGTGGGGATCGGGTGGGCTGAGAGGGCCTCACGGGCACAGAATCAGATGGGAGGACAGGCTGGGGAGCTTGTGGCATGCAGAGGCATGAAGGCGACACATGCCTGAGGACAGGAGAGGGACACCTTAAACCCTAAACCTGTGAGAGTCAGCACATTCCAGAGAGGTGGCAGGAAAACAGCCAATGCAGAAAGTTGGTCAATCGAGGAACTCACAAATGTCTCAAGGAAACTATGGCCCAGCAGGGAATCCCCATGGGAGAGAGAAATAACACATGTGTTGAGGGTGGGAAAAAGTTCAGTAGGCACTCACACCTTATTAGACATCAGAGGATCCACAAGGTGCCACAAGTACTCCTTTTCTTCCTATGAATGTTGTGTGTGGGAAACCTTCACTCACAGCTCTCATCGTATTAGACATCAGGGAATCCACAAAGGGGGGAGCAGCCCTATGAATGCTGCCCCTGGGGAAAACTTTCACTCAGCGCTCACACCTTATGAGACATCAGAGGATCCACACTGGAGAGAGACCCTATCAGTGCTCCAAGTGTGGGAAATTCTGGCCCAAGCTTCTTACAGCATAGCTCCTGCCCTGGCCGCCTCTCCCTGGGAGAACAACAACAGACAGACAAAAGGAGAGTCTTTTCTCCATTTAAAAAAGTTCTAGCCTTCCCAATGGCTCTTTTGGCAAGGTGTCCACTCACTTTCTTTTACCTATGCATAGCAGTGAGACTTTTTAACCCTTTACAAGTAGAGCAATTAGAGAACAGCTACTAAGAGGGATTTCATAGCTATTGCCTGGGTGGGTGTCCAAAAAAAGGGAGCTACCTGCCCCTCCTTTCTTTTATCACATTTGGTAAATACTAAGTATAAGCACAGAATCCTAGATTGATTTGCTGATTCTACTGCAGGCCTTCCTAACGGCACAGCAGGGCTGCTCCTGGTTCTGCACAATGTTGTTTTGTTTAGCAGAGAGTATGAAGGGACTTCTAGCTATTTTGCAGTGGGAACTCTGTTGTTAAGTGAAAAGAAAAGGAGGACTTGTGGCACCTTAGAGACTAAGAACTTTATTTGAGCATAAGCTTTTGTGAGATACAGCTCACTTCATCGGATGCATTTGGTGGAAAGTACAGTGGGGAGATTTATATACAGAGAGAACATGAAACAATGGGTGTTACCATACACACTGTAACAAGAGTGATGACTTAAGGTGAGCTATTACCAGCAGGAGAGTGGGGCGGGGGGAATCTTTTGTAGTGATAATCAAGGTGGGCCATTTCCAGCAGTTGACAAGAACATCTGAGGAACAGTGGGGGGTGTGGGGGGGAATAAACATGTAGAAATAGTTTTACTTTGTGTAATGACCAATCCACTCCCAGTTTCTATTCAAGCCTAAGTTAATTGTATTCAGTTTGCAAATTAATTCCAATTCGGTAGTCTCTCATTGGAGTCTGTTTTTGAAGTTTTTTTGTTGAAGAATTGCAACTTTTAGGTCTTTAATCGAGTGACCAGAGAGATTGAAGTGTTCTCCAACTGGTTCTTGAATGTTATAATTCTTGATGTCTGATTTGTGTCCATTTATTCTTTTACGTAGAGACTGTTCAGTTTGACCAATGTACATGGCAGAGGGGCATTGCTGGCACATGATGGCATATATCACCTTGGTAGATGTGCAGGTGAACGAGCCTCTGATAGTGTGGCTGATATGATTAGGCCCTATGATGGTGTCCCCTGAATAGAAATGTGGACAGAGTTGGCAACGGGCTTTGTTGCAAAGATAGGTTCCTGGGTTAGTTGTTCTGTTGTGTGGTTGCTGGTGAGTATTTGCTTCAGGTTGGGGGGCTGTCTGTGAGCAAGGACTGGCCTGTCCCCCAAGATCTGTGAGAGTGATGGGTCGTCCTTCAGGATAGGTTGTAGATCCTTGATGCGTTAGAGAGGTTTTAGTTGGAGGCTGAAGGGGATGGCTAGTGGCGTTCTGTTACTTTCTTTGTTGGGCCTGTCCTGTAGTAGGTGACTTCTGGGTACTCTTCTGGCTCTGTCAATCTGTTTCTTCACTTCAGCAGGTGGGTATTGTACTTGTAAGAATGCTTGATAGAGATCTTGTAGATGTTTGTCTCTGTCTGAGAGGTTGGAGCAAATGTGGTTGTATCGTAGAGCTTGGCTGTAGACAATGGATCATGTGGTGTAGTCTGGATGAAAGCTGGAGGCATGTAGGTAGGAATAGTGGTCAGTAGGTTTCCGGTATAGGGTTGTGTTTATGTGACCATCGCTTATTAGCTCCGTAGTGTCTAGGAAGTCGATCACTTGTGTGTACTGGTCCAGGCTGAGATTGATAGTGGGATGGAAATTGTTGAAATCCTGGTTGAATCAGGTTGAGCCTGGTTGAACTCTTGGCTCTGTTCCAGCCGCTCCTCGCTTGAAGGCCAAGTGGAAGAAGAAGAAGGAGGCCGGTGCTGGCAGAAGAGGGTTTTGATTCATCGACCTGTGTGCTATGAGCGCAGCACGGTTCCTCTGTGTCATGCTGCTGGCTTTTCTTCAGCAGCTCCAAGCAGCCCTGACTCCAGGCTAGTGCCTTGTGAGCTCTGGCATGGGCAGGGAATGGTGCAGGGAGCTGGGCAGTGGCCCTGGCAAACCAGCTGCTGGTAGGTGTCTCTGTGGTGTCATGGGTCAGTGAGTTCAGCTGTTAATGGAAAGGGGGGGGGTTATGCTCCCCCAGGGATGCCACTGAAGGCTCCTTGTGGGCTCCTCAAGTTCTGCTGGGAGCCTTGAAGTCCCCCTTTTGCCACCTTGAGAGTGTCCCTCTTGGACACAGTGGGTTCACCTGCTGACTGGAAGAGTGTGGGGGCCGCACCGCAAAAGCCCATCTCCAAGCAGCCACGCTGCGGACTCAGGTTTAATCCAAGTGTAAAAGCTTCAGCCGGGTACGTTTCGCTCCCTTTCCACCTCCGCCCGGTGGCAAGGGAGAAACAGATGAGACGCGCCAGCTGAAGACGCATCCCTTCCACTTCCCCGTTGGCTGTGCAGAGCTCTTGGCCTGCCTCATGCCTCGTCAGGGAAGCACGGCCATGCTGCCCCAGCCTGAGTCACGGCCTCATCCTGGCCCGCCCCAGCTGACGGAGCACAGAGCCCCGCGAGTCAATGGCAGGTCGAGTCAGGAGCTGTGGCTCTTTCCCCTGATAGTCACACACAGAGCTGCCGAGCGTCCTGAGAGCCTCCCTCATGTTCTCCCACAGCAGCTGCCTGCCGTTGCGGGTGGGAGAAGGGGACGAGGAAGCACGGCTTCCTCAGGCCGGGACAGGAGCCCTCACCACACGCAGGCCTCTTGCCTTCAGCCCAGGCAGCCAGAGGAGCAGGGGAGCTCCCTGGCAGGCCCCCGCCTCAGCCACCTCTGGCCTCATGGCCGAGGCTCTTGGGGCTCTAGTGGTTTCCAGCTTGCTTGAAGGCCCAGAGCAAAAGAAACAACCACCTGCCTAGCAGAGGATGGTTTCGATCCATCAACCTCTGGGTTATGGACCCAACATGCTGCCACTGCACCCCTCTGCTGGGTCTGTACCCACAGCCCCCAGCCCCCAGCATCCAGACTAGTGCCTTGCGACCTCTAGCATTGGCAGTCAGATGTCCAGCAGCTTTAATAACAGCAGCCTTGTATCTCTGTGGTGTATTGCGTCAGTGTGTCCTGCTGCTAACGCAAAGGATGGTGGTTTGAGCCTGCGACAGTAGCTGAATTTCTTCCTTTTTCCAGCTGGATTCTCCTCTCTCCCAGGACCGTCAACTATGTTCACACTGACAGGTTTCAGAGTATCAGCCGTGTTAGTCTGTATTCGCAAAAAGAAAAGGAGTACTTGTGGCACCTTAGAGACTAATAAATTTATTTGAGCATAAGCTTTCGTGAGCTACAGCTCACGAATGCATCGGATGAAGTGAGGTGTAGCTCACGAAAGCTTATGCTCAAATAAATTTGTTAGTCTCTAAGGTGCCACAAGTCCTCCTTTTCTTTTTATGTTCACACTCACTGCTTACTGAGCCCAGCACTCATTCTCACAGCTCTGACAAAGCACCTCAATCGTGTCCCTCTGTGACTCTTCCAGCCAGGGAGGACCAAAAGGATTCCCCTCTTGGGGCTAATTCCATCCCCTTGCCATAGGGCTGTTTCATCCTCCCGTGAGAAGGGAATGAAGGTGCTTGTATGAGCAAGTGTCTTAACTCCTTCTCTCAGTTTTCAATCCAACTCTGCATATTGGGTCAGATCCTTGGCTGCTCTAAACTTGTGTGAGTGGAGATACACTGATTTACACCAGCTGAGGATATGGCCCATACCCTTTAAAGCTGTATCCCCACACCTAACCCCGAGGCAGCCGAGCACAGGTAGTGTTGTCTAGTGGCCAGAACAGAGGCCAGGGAGCCAGGAGACCTGTGTGCTATTCACTGTGTGACCTCAGACAACTCCCTGCTGCTCTCTGTGTCTCAGGTTTTCCTCCTTTGCAATGTTACTACCCCGGGGTCAGAGGTGAAAGTAAGCCGGTAGGGGCCGGTACGGCGTACTGGTAAAAAAGCTGCAGCAGCATACCTGCAAGAAAGTGGAGCATTCAGTACCAGCTTACTTTCTGCCCAATTACTAAATGTAAACTTGCTTCACTTACAAGGGCTGAAAATATCAGGTTGTACGGTCACTGTCATAAATATAAAGGGAAGGGTAACCACCTTTCTGTTTACAGTGCTAGAAAATCCCTCTGGCCAGAGGCAACATCCTGTTACCTGTAAAGGGCTAAGAAGTTCAGCTAACCTGGCTGGCACCTGACCCAAAGGACCAATAAGGGGACAAGGTACATTCAAATCTTGGGGCAGGGGGAAGACTTTTGTTTTGTGCTCTTTGTTTAGGAGTTGTTCTCTCTTGGGACTGAGAGAGGCCAGACAGAAATCCATCTTCTCCAACCCATCCTAATCCAAGTCTCCAATATTGCAACCAGAATAGGTAAGCCAGGCAAGGCGGATTGGTTTATCTTTTGTTTTATGTGAATTTTCCCTGTGTTAAGAGGGAGGTTTATTCCTGTTTTCTGTAACTTTAAGGTTTTGCCCAGAGGGGGATCTACTATGTTTTGAATCTGAATACCCTGTAAAGTATTTGCCATCCTGATTTTACAGAGATGATTTTTACCTTTCTTTTTTTTTTTTAATAAATTCCTTCTTTTAAGAACATGACTGACCAATGATACTGCCAAGAATGACCTTGAGCGGATCACTGCGGACTACGTGGCTCTGGGAAGAAGGATAAAGGAGTTGGAGGCGCAAGTGGTGTTCTCGTCCATCCTCCCCGTGGAAGGAAAAGGCCTGGGTAGGGACCGTCGAATCGTGGAGGTCAACGAATGGCTACGCAGGTGGTGTCGGAGAGAAGGCTTTGGATTCTTTGACCATGGGATGGTGTTCCATGAAGGAGGAGTGCTGGGCAGAGACGGGCTCCATCTTACGAAGAGAGGGAAGAGCATCTTTGCCAGCAGGCTGGCTAACCTAGTGAGGAGGGCTTTAAACTAGGTTCACCGGGGGAAGGAGACCAAAGCCCTGAGGTAAGTGGGAAAGCGGGATACCGGGAGGAAGCACAGGCAGGAATGTCTGTGAGGGGAGGGCTCCTGCCTCATACTGGGAATGAGGGGCGATCAACAGGTTATCTCAAGTGCTTATATACAAATGCACAAAGCCTTGGAAACAAGCAGGGAGAACTGGAGGTCCTGGTGATGTCAAGGAATTATGACGTGATTGGAATAACAGAGACTTGGTGGGATAACTCACATGACTGGAGTACAGTCATGGATGGTTATAAACTGTTCAGGAAGGACAGGCAGGGCAGAAAAGGTGGGGGAGTAGCACTGTATGTAAGGGAGCAGTATGACTGCTCAGAGCTCCGGTACGAAACTGTGGAAAAACCTGAGTGTCTCTGGATTAAGTTTAGAAGTGTGTGCAACAAGAGTGATGTCATGGTGGGAGTCTGCTATAGACCACCGGACCAGGGGGATGAGGTGGATGAGGCTTTCTTCCGGCAACTCACGGAAGCTACTAGATCGCATGCCCTGATTCTCATGGGTGACTTTAATTTTCCTGATATCTGCTGGGAGAGCAATACAGCGGTGCATAGACAATCCAGGAAGTTTTTGGAAAGCGTAGGGGACAATTTCCTGGTGCAAGTGCTAGGGGAGCCAACTAGGGGGAGCGCTTTTCTTGACCTGCTGCTCACAAACCGGGTAGAATTAGTGGGGGAAGCAAAAGTGGATGGGAATCTGGGAGGCAGTGACCATGAGTTGGTTGAGTTCAGGATCCTGACGCAGGGAAGAAAGGTAAGCAGCAGGATACGGACCCTGGACTTCAGGAAAGCAGACTTTGACTCCCTCAGGGAACAGATGGCCAGGATCCCCTGGGGGACTAACATGAAAGGGAAGGGAGTCCAGGAGAGCTGGCTGTATTTCAAGGAATCCCTGTTGAGGTTACAGGGACAAACCATCCCGATGAGTCGAAAGAATAGTAAATATGGCAGGCGACCAGCTTGGCTTAATGGTGAAATCCTAGCGGATCTTAAACATAAAAAAGAAGCTTACAAGAAGTGGAAGGTTGGACATATGACCAGGGAAGAGTATAAAAATATTGCTCGGGCATGTAGGAAAGATATCAGGAGGGCCAAATCGCACCTGGAGCTGCAGCTAGCAAGAGATGTCAAGAGTAACAAGAAGGGTTTCTTCAGGTATGTTGGCAACAAGAAGAAAGCCAAGGAAAGTGTGGGCCCCTTACTGAATGAGGGAGGCAAGCTAGTGACAGAGGATGTGGAAAAAGCTAATGTACTCAATGCTTTTTTTGCCTCTGTTTTCACTAACAAGGTCAGCTCCCAGACTGCTGTGCTGGGCATCACAAAATGGGGAAGAGATGGCCAGCCCTCTGTAGAGATAGAGGTGGTTAGGGACTATTTAGAAAAGCTGGACGTGCACAAGTCCATGGGGCCGGACGAATTGCATCCGAGAGTGCTGAGGGAATTGGCGGCTGTGATTGCAGAGCCCTTGGCCATTATCTTTGAAAACTCGTGGCGAACGGGGGAAGTCCCGGATGACTGGAAAAAGGCTAATGTAGTGCCCATCTTTAAAAAAGGGAAGAAGGAGGATCCTGGGAACTACAGGCCGGTCAGCCTCACCTCAGTCCCTGGAAAAATCATGGAGCAGGTCCTCAAAGAATCAATCCTGAAGCACTTAGAGGAGAGGAAAGTGATCAGGAACAGTCAGCATGGATTCACCAAGGGAAGGTCATGCCTGACTAATCTAATCGCCTTTTATGATGAGATTACTGGTTCTGTGGATGAAGGGAAAGCAGTGGATGTACTGTTTCTTGACTTTAGCAAAGCTTTTGACACGGTCTCCCACAGCATTCTTGTCAGCAAGTTAAGGAAGTATGGGCTGGATGAATGCACTATAAGGTGGGTAGAAAGCTGGCTAGATTGTCGTGCTCAACGGGCAGTGATCAATGGCTCCATGTCTAGTTGGCAACCGGTGTCAAGTGGAGTGCCCCAGGGGTCGGTCCTGGGGCCCGTTTTGTTCAATATCTTCATAAATGATCTGGAGGATGGTGTGGATTGCACTCTCAGCAAATTTGCGGATGATACTAAACTGGGAGGAGTGGTAGATACGCTGGAGGGGAGGGATAGGATACAGAAGGACCTAGACAAATTGGAAGATTGGGCCAAAAGAAATCTAATGAGGTTCAATAAGGATAAGTGCAGGGTCCTGCACTTAGGATGGAAGAATCCAATGCACCGCTACAGACTAGGGACCGAATGGCTCGGCAGCAGTTCTGCGGAAAAGGACCTAGGGGTGACAGTGGACGAGAAGCTGGATATGAGTCAGCAGTGTGCCCTTGTTGCCAAGAAGGCCAATGGCATTTTGGGATGTATAAGTAGGGGCATAGCGAGCAGATCGAGGGACGTGATCGTTCCCCTCTATTCGACACTGGTGAGGCCTCATCTGGAGTACTGTGTCCAGTTTTGGGCCCCACACTACAAGAAGGATGTGGATAAATTGGAAAGAGTACAGCGAAGGGCAACAAAAATGATTAGGGGTCTAGAGCACATGACTTATGAGGAGAGGCTGAGGGAGCTGGGATTGTTTAGTCTGCAGAAGAGAAGAATGAGGGGGGATTTGATAGCTGCTTTCAACTACCTGAAAGGGGGTTTCAAAGAGGATGGCTCTAGACTGTTCTCAATGGTAGCAGATGACAGAACGAGGAGTAATGGTCTCAAGTTGCAATGGGGGAGGTTTAGATTGGATATTAGGAAAAACTTTTTCACTAAGAGGGTGGTGAAACACTGGAATGCGTTACCTAGGGAGGTGGTAGAATCTCCTTCCTTAGAGGTTTTTAAGGTCAGGCTTGACAAAGCCCTGGCTAGGATGATTTAACTGGGACTTGGTCCTGCTTTGAGCAGGGGGTTGGACTAGATGACCTTCTGGGGTCCCTTCCAACCCTGATATTCTATGATTCTATGATTCTATGATTTTTCCATTGTTCCAAGATCCAAGGGTTTGGGTCTTTGATGATTTTGTAACCAATTGTGAGGATTTTATTCTCAAGACTCCCCAGGAAATAGGGTATGTAGAGCTTGGGGGGGGGGATATTTTGGGGGAAGACATCTCCAAGTGGGCTGTGATAAAAATAAAGGGAAGGATAACCACCTTTTGTATACACAGTGCTATAAAATCCCTCCTGATAAGAGGCAAAGCCCTTTCACCTGTAAAGGGTTAAGAAGCTAAGATAACCTTGCCGGCACCTGACCAAAATGACCAATGAGGAGACAAAATACTTTCAAAAGTGGAGGGAGGGGGGACAAAGGGTCTGTCTGTGTCTATGATGCCTTTGCGGGGAACAGATGAGGAATGCAGCCTTACAACTGTTAGTTATTAAGTAATCGAGCTAGAAAGGCATTAGATTTCCTTACGTTTAATGGCTGGTAAAATAAGATGTGCTGAATGGCATGTATAGTCCTGTTTTTCTGTCTTTTTCCAACTTAAGGTTTTGCCTAGAGGGATTCTCTTTGTTTTGAATCTGATTACCCTGTAAGGTATTTACTATCCTGATTTTACAGAGGTGATTCTTTTACCTTTTCTTTAATTAAAATTCTTCTTTTAGGAACCTTCCAAGGGCTGAAAATATCAGGTAGTATGATCACAAAAGCAAGGCCCTTCTGAATTCAGGAGGAATTTTGGATATGCACAGAACACAGACAGGACTGGTCCCTGCAGGGTTACAGAACTGCGTTAAAGTGGAACAATTTTCAGCATGTGTGATTGGAGGCTATCTGGATCCATATGATAACTGTCCTACATAAAGGAGGAAAAGTTGAGGTGCCTTTGTTATTCTTTTCTTCCACTCTTTGTTTCTGTGGGGAATTTGCCAGTGCAATATTAATGTCTTCTCTTTCAACAAACAAAACTAAAACAAATGACAATGGCTGTTAAAAATAGCAATACCAGTCCGAGTTAGCACTGGAGAGATGCCAGCATTTGTTCAGTTTTATCCTACTTCTTCCACAGCACATTTCAGTGGATCAGCATATTTGATTGGGGAGAAATGAAGTAACAGTATCCCAAATTGAGCTTGAGCACTCCTGAATTTTGAGAGTGTTCCAGTGTGGAAGGCAGGTGCTCAATTCCCTTTCTGAATATTGGATAAATCTAGAAAGGAAAAGCCAATTTCTGCTTCCCTGGCTCAGAATGGAAATCCTCCTACAGGCCTGGTACTGTATCTACAGCTGCCCAGGTTCTCTAGTAGAGCCTCCCCTCCCTTACTTATCATTTTAACTTCTTGTGGGATCCACAGACCTCCCTTGCTAGGCTTCAGACAGAGAGGGGCACTGTCCACCCGGTTCCTTGTTTGGGGGTGGCCAGGCAAGGTCACACCAGCATCCCTC
This sequence comes from Dermochelys coriacea, assembly GCF_009764565.3. Taxonomy (NCBI): domain Eukaryota; kingdom Metazoa; phylum Chordata; order Testudines; family Dermochelyidae; genus Dermochelys; species Dermochelys coriacea. The sequence goes on along the minus strand of NW_025091561.1, from coordinate 31,182 downwards.
ATCCAGCCTGGGGAAGTCTTTGAGGGTGATATCCAGACCAAAGCCTTCTACTCCTTGGGCACACTTGTTCCCCATTCACAGCACCACCCCCTTTGAGCAGCCAGCTCCCCATTGACAGCAAGCTGCAGTACATGAGGTCTCAGGTTCCCCATTCCCTCCCGCTCCCTTTCCTGTGGATAGTGCCAAGGAAATGCTGGGAAATGTAGTTCCTTCCCTATTCCAGGGCTGGCTCTGTAGGCAGGGAGCTGGCCAAGGAACTACAGCTCCTCGGGCCCCGTGGGCTCTCAGCTCCCAGGCTGGATCCCCGCTGCTCCGAGGCTCCACTTCTGCAGCCCTGTGAGAGGGAAGGAAGCGAGTGTTATGGGCCCCATCTGAGCTTGAGTCCAGAGCCATGGAGCCATTGGTGCCATGGTGAATCCAGTCCTGTCCGGACTAGCACCTTGCAAGCTCTAGCGTGGGCAGCAGATGTGCAGGTTGCACAGCCTGGCTAAGAGCAGCCATGTCTCTGGGTGTCTCTGTGGTGCAATGGGTGAGCACATTTAGCTGTTAACCAAAAGCATGGCGGTTCGAGCCCAACGAGGGACGGTGGTAATCCCATGCTATTTCTTTGCTTCTCAAGATGTGCTGGGAGCCTCAAAGTCTCCCTTTTTGCCACCTCAAAACCATCTCCCCTGGCCTCAGTGGGTTCAGCTAGTGGCCCACAGAGCAAGCTGGATGCGAGTCAGAAACCCATCTCCCAAGAGCCATGCTGTAGCTCACAAAAGCTTATGCTCAAATAAATTTGTTAATCTAGAAGGGTGCCACAAGTACTCCTTTTCTTTTTGCGAATACAGACTAACACTGCTGCTACTCTGAAACCTATCTTATTATTAGGCCTCTCAGTTGAAAGGCTGCTCTTGCAGATTTTCCTTTTTCATTGTTTGTAGGTCAGTTCAACAGTGGCTTTTTAAGTCTATTCTGAGGAGGTTCTTAAACCGTCTCCTTAGTATACCTTCCAGAACTGATTGCATGGTTTGCATGGCTTTCCCTCGTCTCCCCACAGAAGAGAAATTTCCCATCCCTTTCCCGTTGGGAGAACGCCACTGTTTTAACTTAGGAAACAATCTCAATAAATGTTTCCCCCAGGCAAGGGATAGTTCCTAGGAGCAGAAGAGGAGGAAGGTTGTGGCCCTTTGAGTCCAATTCCTAACGTTTAAGGCCAGAAGAAACCAGCTGATCACCTCAGAGGAACTGAGGGGCACCAATGCCTGAGGCCCTCCAATGGCAAGGAACTGATTTGATGCAACTAACTGCATGTTTGAGGGAGTTCTGTGGGAAGGAGCCGAAAAGAGCATTGGGGCTGCAGTATAGCGCTTGCCTAGGCTTTCTTTGCCCTGTTTTGCTGTAAGAGTTAACAGGGAGAGATTGCTAGTCACAGGTCAATGGGTGGGTTTGTGCAAATTAGAAGTGTACAGGGAACTGTCTTTGAACAGAACGGTGAGCTAAGGGTTCTTGCTTTGAATTCTTCCACTGGCATCATTTCGAGAAAGTGAGCCTCACTTAGAGTTACCTACTTATGGTGTTTCTTGTGTGGCTGGGAGCTCGTCACGGTGAGGTAGAAAGCGGAGGGGTGTGTGTGTGGGTCAGAGATTGTCGGCATTGCTTCTCGGCTCCTTGGAGCTCAGATCAAGTGTAGTATCTGTTTTTATCAGTTTAATCTCTTTTGATGAACACTTGCAATACCTGCTCTGAAGATGGATTCTCCTGCTGCCATTTCTGAAAAAAGTGATGCTGCTTTGAAGATTTAGTCTGCTGCTGCTACTTTGGAAGGAAATCCTCTCTCTGCTCCTGAGACATCCCCAGTTGCACCGTGTACCACCACTGCTGCTGCTCCACAGAAGGTCTCTTGGACAATGACTACAAAGAAGATCCTAGGTGCCTCCAGGACATTGCAGACCAGCAGCACCAAGGGGAAGAATGGTGGCTGCTCGAAGGACCCCCTCCGAGATGCTGTTCCAGTAAGATGCTGCATCTTGAGACCGGTCTTTCGGGACATCACAACTAGAAGGAACATCCCGCCCATGCCCCAGCAGCACCAGCCGCCAAGGGACAGCCCCCCCACCTTACAGCAGCTGCCAACAGAGAGCCCCCCCACTTTCCAGCAATATCAGCCACCAATGGAGAGCCCCCCCACTCTACAGCTGAAAGATGCTCTGAGGTGACCACCTCCCATCCCTGCAGCTGCCCAGGTCCCTGACGCTGGTGGTGCTGTCGCTGCTCTACACACCATCAAGAGAGGAATCTCCATAGACGGTACCAGCATCTCTCCAGAGACCACCCAGAGGGTCACCAGCGCCTCGCCAGATGCCTGCCCAGCCTCAGAAACCAACCAGAGGGACCCCAGGACCTTGCCAGATGCCCGCCCAGCCGGACCTCTCGACGCCACCCACCCACACCAGGATGAACCAGCCAGCAATACCAATGATGCTGCTGGAACCCCCACTCTCTGCAAAGTAATGAGGACACCATCTAACTGCAGTACCCCCTCGCTGCGGACATGCTCATCCGCCCCATCTGCTCTCCGCCCGGAACCTACCACCTCCTCGGTGGGGTCACCAGGCACCTGAAGAGATGCCACCGCAAGCGGGTCACCTTCAGCTGTGCACTCTGCAGCCTGCCCTTTGAGACACAGAGACAATGCAAGATGCACCAAGTTGCCTGCAGGAAACGCCTCAAGGGTACAACACAGTCTCCTACTCTGGCTCCCAGCCCTCCTGCTGCATGCCGGCCCGCTTCTCCTGAGCCTGAACAAAGAAAAGTCACCTTGCAAGCTGCCGTCAAGAAGCCTGCCCCCATTGCCAGGCCAGCTCAATTGGGTGCTGCAATCGAGAAGGTACTTGCTGCCTCGGGGAACATCACTCAGGTCCTCCCCAGCAGGAGGCCTGTCTCATCTTCTCATGTCGCCAAGCAAATCTCCATACTGAGACGACTCAGTGCTACCTCGTCATCTGTCCAACTCGTCCCCATCCCCAGAAGGATCAGTGCCCCACTGCGCATAGCTGCTCGATATCCTGTCGCCGGAAGAGCCAGCGCCACCCCTCAGACTGCCCTGCAAACTCCAACAGGTGGAGGAGAAAGAACCACACCTCAGACCACCCTACAAGCTCCAGCAGCCAGAGGAGTCAGAGCCCCACCTCAGACCGCCCTGTGAGCTCCAGCCACTGGAGGAGCCAGCACCATGCCCCAGATCACCCTACAAACTCCAGACGTTACTGGAGGAACCAGCCCCACAGCCACACCAAAGCACCGGGCCTTCATCGCCAAATGGCCCAGCACGGTCCCCAAGTCCATTCTGCGGGACACTGCCTACAAGAGATCTCACGCTCCAGAAGCAACCGCTCAGGCAGCAGCCACTCAGCCACTCCTGAAAACTGACTATACACGCAAGGAAGTGATGGCCAGACTCTCAAAAATGAAAAACACAGCTCCTGGGAAAGATGGCATCCCCTACAAACTCCTAAAAAAGCAAGATCACAGCTGCCTGGTCCTTGCCACGCTCTTCAACCAGTGCAAGCGATTCTGCCAGACTCCCAGCTCCTGGAAGAAGGCCATGACGGTACTGGTGTGCAAGAAGGGTGAGCAGGATGACCCCAGCAACTGGAGGCCTATCTCGCTCTGCTCCATGACGTACAAGTTCTATGCCAGCTGCCTGGCATTGAGGATCATGGAGTGGGGCCGCTATACACGGAGGATGGAGTGGAGGTTAAAGATAATCTAGGCATGGCCCAATATCTAAACAAATACTTTGCCTCAGTCTTTAATAAGGCTAAAGAGGAGCTTGGGGATAATGGTAGCATGACAAATGGGAAGGAGGATATGGAGGTAGATATTACCATATCTGAGGTAGAAGCGAAACTCAAACGGCTTAATGGGACTAAATCGGGGGGCCCAGATAATCTTCATCCAAGAATATTAAAGGAATTGGCACCTGAAATTGCAAGCCCATTAGCAAGAATTTTTAATGAATCTCTAAACTCAGGAGTAGTACCGAATGATTAGAGAATTGCTAATATAGTTCCTATTTTTAAGAAAGGAAAAAAATGATCCGGGGAACTACAGGGCAGTTAGTTTGACATCTGTAGTATGCAAGGTCCTGGAAAAAATTTTGAAGGAGAAATTAGTTAAGGACATTGAAGTCAATGGTAAATGGGACAAAATACAACATGGTTTTACAAAAGGTAGATCGTGCCAAACCAACCTAATCTCCTTTTTGGAAAAAGTAACCAATTTTTTAGATAAAGGAAATGCAGTGGATCTAATTTACCTAGATTTCAATAAGGCATTTTATACCGTGCCACATGGGGAATTATTAGTTAAATTGGAGAAGATGGGGATCAATATGAACATCAAAAGGTGGATAAGGAATTGGTTAAAGGGGAGACTGCAACGGGTCCTACTGAAAGGCGAACTGTCAGGTTGGAGGGAGGTTACCAGTGGAGTTCCTCAGGGATCGGTTTTGGGCCCAATCTTATTTAATCTTTTTATTACTGACCTTGGCACAAAAAGGGGGAGTGTGCTAATAAAGTTTGCAGATGATAGAAAGCTGGGAGGTATTGCCAATTCGGAGAAGGATCGGGATATTATACAGGAGGATCTGGATGACCTTGTAAACTGGAGTAATACTAATAGAATGAAATTTAATAGTGAGAAGTGTAAGGTTATGCATTTAGGGATTAATAACAAGAATTTTAGTTATAAGTTGGGGACGCATCAATTAGAAGTAACGGAAGAGGAGAAGGACCTTGGAGTATTGGTTGATCATAGGATGACTATGAGCTGCCAATGTGATATGGCCGTGAAAAAAGCTAATGCGGTTTTGGGATACATCAGGAGAGGCATTTCCAGTAGGGATAAGGAGGTTTTAGTACCATTATACAAGGCACTGGTGAGACCTCACCTAGAATACTGTGTGCAGTTCTGGTCTCCCATGTTTAAAAAGGATGAATTCAAACTGGAGCAGGTACAGAGAAGGGCTACTAGGATGATCCGAGGAATGGAAAACTTGTCTTATGAAAGGAGACTTATGAAAGGAGCTTGGCTTGTTTAGCCTAACTAAAAGAAGGTTGAGGGGAGATAGGATTGCTCTCTATAAATATATCAGAGGGATAAATGCAGGAGAGGGAGAGGAATTATTTAAGCTCAGCACCAATGTGGACACAAGAACAAATGGGTATAAACTGGCCACCAGGAAGTTTAGACTTTGAAATTAGATGAAGGTTTCTAACCATCAGAGGAGTGAAGTTTTGGAATAGCCTTCCAAGGGAAGCAGTGGGGGCAAAAGATCTATCTGGTTTTAAGATTCTACTTGATAAGTTTATGGATGAGATGGTATGATGGGATAATGTGATTTTGGTAAGTAATTGATCTTTAAATATTCAGGTCTAATCCCCTGAGATGGGATATTGGATGGATGGGATCTGAGTTACCCAGGAAAGAATTTTCTGTAGTATCTGGCTGGTGAATCTTGCCCATATGCTCAGGGTTTAGCTGATCGCCATATTTGGGGTCGGGAAGGAATTTTCCTCCAGGGCAGATTGGAAGAGACCCTGGATGTTTTTCACCTTCCTCTGTAGCATGGGGCACGGGTCACTTGAGGGAGGCTTCTCTGCTCCTTGAAGTCTTTAAACCACGATTTGAGGACTTCAATAGCTCAGACATAGGTGAGGTTTTTGGTAGGAGTGGGTGGGTGAGATTCTGTGGCCTGCGCTGTGCAGGAGGTCGGACTAGATGATCAGAATGGTCCCTTCTGACCTTAGTATCTATGAGTGGTCGATGAGCAGGGGAGCCATCAGCTCCACCCAGAAAGGCTTCATGTCCTGCGAGGGCTGCTATGAACACAACTTTGTCCTCCAAACCACCATCGAAATGGCCAGAAGGGCATGGAGGCAGTGCACAGTAGTGTGGCTCAACTTTGTTAACGCCTTTGAGTCCATGCCCCACCACCACATCTTTGTCACGCTCTAGAAGTTTGGGATGCCAGAGGTGTACGAGGGATGCAGCACCACCATTCGATCGGTCAAAAGGGAGACGGCCGAGATCCCGATCCAGAGCGGAGCTAAGCATGGCTGTCCCCTCAGCCCCATCATCTTTAACCTCGCCATGGAGCCGTTGCTGTGAGTGATCTCCAATGGCGCAGATGGTTTCAACCTCCACGGTGAGAGGGTGAGCATCCTGGCTTACGCGGATGACCTGGTCCTGACCGCGGACGACCCAGAGAATCTCCAACATATGCTAGATGCCACCAGTCGAGCTGCCGACTGGATGGGGCTCCGCTTCAATGCAAAGAAGTGCACATCTCTCCACATCGATGGCAGCAAAAGGGACTCGGTGGAGACAACAGGGTCCCAGATCCAGGGCGAGTCCTTCATCCCCCTGGCAGAGGGGCAGGAGTACCAGTACCTGTTGCTGCTAGCAGGCTGGCTCACAGAACAAATGAAACAGTTGCTGGTAAAAAGCACTTTATTTCCCTTCCCACAGCCATATATATACAGCACTTGTTTATTCCTTTTCTGTTGTTTATCACCCAATGTTCTCATCGTTCTTATCTTTGGGTTCCATTATATTGTGGTGGTGAAGACTCTCAGGTGCTGCTTATATCATTAGTCCTCAGTTCAGCCAAAGTTTAGTCCTCAGTTCAGCCAAAGTTTTCTGGCCTTGTCCTTCAACTTGTTACCCGCAGCCCCGCCTCTTGTTCTGTTCTTTTCCATTACTTGGTACACATTTCTAAAACATCTGATACTCAGCATTTCCCACATCTCCCCCTTTTTGTTTAAAAGCAGCTTGAATCATCCGTGACATTCCCCAACGCATATTTTGAATTATACATGGATCACACAAACAAATTATACAAATACAGGTACCAATTAATAAAAGGGCATGCAATAACGATGTTATCCAAACAGGCCATCCAAATCCCGACAACCAATCCCAAATAGGGTTGGTCTACGTTTGTCAGCTTATGAATATTTTGTTCTAATTTTGCAAGTAATTCATGAACAGAGTGAGAATGATCTGACAAATTAAAACAACACATACCCTCAAAATCTTCACATCCGTGTCCATGTGCTAATAACAAAAAATCAATTGCAGCACGATTTTGTAAAATTGCATGGCGAATGCTATCTACATCGGTTAATAACGCAGTTAATATTTCAGAAGTTAAATTAAACTGTTTAATACTCCAACACGCTAATTTCTCTAAATTAAAAGCATTTTCCAGAGTAGCAACACCAGGGGCAAGAAACGCTGCAAATACCTTTGAAGGAGTGTCCCAAAAAGTCATCGTATCCTTACAATCTGGGGTAAAATCTTCCATTGCCCTCTTTGTACGGTTTGATTGTTGACTAAGTATTCTACGACTACGGGCATAAAGTGTAAGCCTGCCCAAATAACATGGTCCGCCTATAGGGTAACTAGGAACACCTTGCCAGGCACGATTCCCGCAAATAAGAAAGGTACCCGGTGGTAAGGCCTTTGCAGACCCATTATTCCAAATTCCCTTAGGGGGTAGTTGAAAACCTATATTAGCCCCACCAGCGTGACAATAATTGCCTGCCACAAACGAAGCCACAGGAGTGAGATTTTGCATATTATGATACATTGACATATCCATCTTCCATCCATACTTGTAATATAATACAGGAAATTGCCCTCCAAACTCAATGCAACCCATCGAATAATTATTAGTATTATTAATCGTAGCTGGTAGGGACCCCAATAAGGTTAACTCTTGTGGGGGATTGTACAAAGATCGGTTTAATGAGTTTATAATAGTTCCCTGTAGGAGTTCCCAAGCTACTCCCGGGCATACTGCTCCTGGTGCTCCATTATACATTTTATAACAAGTATCATTAATGTTAGTATGATTATAATTACTTGATTGTAAAAGAGTATTATTATTTACATAACCTCGGAACCTTTCCAGATTTATACTAGGGTAACCAATAAGGCATGTGCTAAAGGGGTCTATCGGTGTTGCCATTGACAAACAAAATGACGACTGCCACGTCTGATTTGCCCATGTTACCCACACATTCTGGCGTGGATCAATTCGAGTAGGGAGAGAAGAGGCCGGCCAAAGCAGCCATAGGGCTATCAACAGGAACAGCAGTTTCATCTTTTCCCAGGATCTCTATCCAGGGCCGCACCCACTTTGCAGGTATCCACCGAGGACCTACATCAAGGGAGACACAAGCATAACCCCGTCCCCAGGTTAGCAATTGTGCTGGCCCCTTCCATTGTTGAGAGGCATAATCAAACCATTTCACCTTAGGTTTCTTCTGCTCATTTTCTATCCTAATACTTCCTAGATGTCTTTGCGTTGGAACATGATTATTATCCGCACTACTAGGTTGTAACCAATTAAGGACATATATCGCCTTAGCTAAACGCCCAGCTGGTGTCTGAACTACTGCATCCTGTCCAGTTCGTGCCTGCTTATCCAACATTCCTTTCAAAGTACCATGAGATCGTTCAATAATGGCCTGGCCTGTCGAATTGCCTGGCACTCCTGTTTTGTGTGTTATCCCCCACATTTGCAAAAAGGTTGTGGTGCGCCTGGCCACATACCCAGCTCCATTGTCTGTTTTTATCGATCGGGGCACCCCTAATGCAGCAAAACATGCCTGCCAATGTTTTATCACTTCCTTACTGCCCATGGACACGTGGGGTGTAGCCCAGATAACTCCAGAGAAGGTGTCTACTGACACATGGATGTATTTCTGCTTTCCAAATTGGTTATATTGGGTGACATCTGACTGCCATAATGTTAAAGCCTCTAGACCTCGGGGATTAACCCCGGCGGGAAAGGTGGGTGTCAACCTATTACATTCTGAGCAAGAGGCTACAATACTTCGGGTCTGGGATATAGGTAGAGAAAATTGTCGTGTTAGGGCTTTCGCAGATTGATGGAAAAATCCATGAGACAGGCGAGCTTGCTCAAACCGATTGGGTACTACCACGGATCCCACCAGTGCATCCGCCTGATCATTGCCCGTGCTTAAGTATCCAGGCAGGCCAGTATGGCTCCTTATATGGCCTACAAAATATGGATACCTTCTTCCATTGAGTCGATGGCAGAGGCGCAAGAGTATCTGTTGCAATGCTGGATTATGAACCTTTCCCAGCATAGCTCTCTCCAACCTGTTTACTAACCCCACGGCATATTTAGAATCGCTCATCACGTTGAGCGATTCTTGGTTCCAGTGATCAAATGCCAAAAGTATAGCTAGGAGTTCTAATATCTGTACCGACCCTTCACTAATAACCTTCTTATGGGCCCAAGTATGTCCATCCCACCAGAATACCCCTGCTCTCCCTGTTCGCCCAGCCGCATCAGTAAATACTATTCCTGTCACTGGATTCTCCTGTCTCATAAGGTGTTTCTCCAACTGCAACGGGGAAGAAAACAGGCGGTGGGGAGGGTAATGACAACTCAATTGTCCCTGATAATTTGCTAGGGCAACAGCAAACACAGTGTTATACAGCAACAGATGTGTAATAATCGTTTTTGAAAATGGCAACAAGATCTGATGCAGATCAATTCCTGTCATTACAGTTACTCTTTTCCGAGCTTGCACTATTAGCATGGCTATTGCTTCAATTCTGGAAGTTACCGTACGCACATTTTTACACTGTGGAAATATCCATTCCAAACCGACTAGGGGGTCTTTATCCCTTATATCCCACTGAAATAATAGCGCTTCCAATACTGCATCTAGGCTAAAGACCGCTACCACGAAGGGTAAGTTTTCCCGATATCTCCCGGAATAACCCTCCCCCACCTTCTATCCTATTCGTTGTAATGCTTGCTTCTGTAGTACTGACAGTTGTCGTTTATCTCCAGGGGCTCTCCCCCCTTCTAATAAAGGAAGAAGAGGAGTTATATCCTGATTTGTGATGCCACAAAGGGGGCGAAGCCATTGCAGTTCACCTAGCAGTTTCTGTGCATCATACAGTGTGCGCACATGACGGAGAGATTTTCAACTGCTGGGGGCGTACGGTGCAGTCAGTGACCGGAAGTCCCAAATACAAAAAAGGGGCTTTAGTCTGAACCTTTTCTGGGGCCACAAACAGACCAGCTTCTGCTAACGTGGAGGTGATCTGTGTTATAACCATGGGTTCAAAGGTACGGGTGCCGCAAATAAAAGATCATCCATGTAATGATATATTTTCCATTGGGGATATTTTACTCAGATTGGGCGTATTGCCCACACAACGAAGAGCTGGCAGATGGTAGGGGAATTTTTCATTCCTTGGGGCAAAACCTTCCACTGATACCGTACGGAAGGTGCTTCACGATTTACCATCGGAATAGAGAAAGCAAAGCGCTCTCTGTCTCTCGGGTGTAATGGAATAGTAAAATAACAATCCTTCAGGTCAATGATTAGTAATGGCCACCCCGATGGAAGCATGGATGGGGCAGGTAAACCGGGCTGTAAAGCACCCATGTCGACCATAATAGCATTAATGGCACGCAGATCTTGGAGCAAACGCCATTTTCCGGATTTCTTTAGGATAGTGAATACAGGTGTATTCCATGGACTAACTGAGGGTTCTAGATGGTCAAGACGTACTTGCTCCTCTACTAGTTTTGTTAATGCGGCAAGTTTTTCTGTTGGCAGCGGCCACTGAGCAACCCAAATCGGCTCATCGGATTTCCATTCCAATGCCAGGGTTGGCTGCTCCTCAGTGGCCGCTACTAGAAAGGGGGGGAGCTGATCACCACCCCCCATTGACTCAAGAAATCCCTCCCCAACAGCCAAATAGTTGTATCGACAAGGTAAGGGCGGACTGACCCCTTCAATGCATTATCGGCAGCATCAATAATGTCAATAAAAAATTCACTTAGCATAGGCTCACACTGTCCGCCAATGCCCTGAAGAGGTGTAGTTACCAGTCGAAGTGGCCATGTCACTGGCCAACCCTGCAGGGGCAATACCGTCACATCTGCCCCAGTATCGATAAGGACCTGATGCTCGAAAGAATCACCATCTGGGCCCTTAAATTGAACTAATCTAGTGGGACGATCTTGTCCCACTGACAAAACAAATGTCGTTGTAAGTGGTGTGGGGTCTACCTGACTGGACGACCCGAAGCCCCCAGCTCCTCTTATCTGGGATGACTTCACAGGAACATTCGCACAAAAGGGTATTAATTGTGCAATTTTGGTTCCGGCCATTATTGTAATAGGCGGGCATATAGCTCGTACCATAATCCCAATGTTCCCTCTACAATCAGCATCAATTAGCCCTGGAAGCACAAAAAGCCCCTATAAGGAGGTGGATGATCTACCTATTAACAATGCACTTAACCCATACCCCAGCGGTCCAGATGCCACCGATGGAACGAGCGTCACCCTATCATTCTCTAGGGAGACGTCAGCGGCGGTGGCCAAATCAACTCCGGCACTGCCGGAAGTTGCCCCGCGGAGGCTGTCCAAGCAGCCGGTGTATTGTTTGTCCTCACGCCCTGCTGGCTGGCGCTCCGCGGGGCGTTTCCCGACCCCGACAAGGGGGTCCCATCTTTTTTAAACCGGGAGTGACACTCAGTAGCTTTATGACCGAATTTTTCACATCGATTACACGTCCCGGGAAATGGGGAGGGAAGTGCATTGTTTTGTGGCTGACCTCTTTTCTTGGGGCAATCCCGTTTTAAATGACCCACCTTTCCACACTGATAACATGCCCCCTCCCTTCCTCTACGCCAATTCGACTTGGAGGTATTCAAGGCTACCGCCAAGGCGCGTGCATGAATCTTTGCCTTATCCTCCTCCTCCACCAAGGGAGCACGAGTGCAGGCTTCAATCATGTCGACTAGAGAGGCCGATTTTGGTAAAGTCACCAAAATCTTCTTACACGTGGGGTTAGCATTTTGAAGGGCTAAATCTACCCCCAGTGCTGATCTGGCACCTGGTGTTAAATTAGGGGCCCTATCCAATGCCGTCCTTAGGCGGTCCAAAAAGAGGGCAAAAGATTCGCCCACTCCCTGTGTGACTTTTAAATAGGGAGGTGACGGGGCGCCCAAATCAGGGAGCTCTTTGAATGCCTCCAATGCTAGAAGCTGAGACTGTTGTAATATCTGGGGTATCAACCGTGCCTGTAGCTGAGGCTCTTCAAATCGTCCCTGTCCCAACAACATGTCTATATTTACTGCATGGAGAGGGTCGTCTTGGGGTCTATCTAAATTAAGCACTGCCACGTGCTCAGCCTTTTTTCTCCATGAATCCTTCCATAATAATCTCTGTGTGGGTGTTAACAACATGTCTGCAAATTTCTGGGCGTCAAAGGGACACATCGCTTGCCCCGAGAATATTTGTTCTAATAACGCTTGTACATACGGATTTTTCAAGCCGTACGCCACAATAGCTTTCTGAGCCTCCCTCATCAATTTCCAGTCTAACGGCACCCAAGATTTAACCCCCTCCCTTGATACCGATACCGGGAAAGTAGCCGGCATGGCATCCAAAAATTCCCCTTCAATTATAGCATCCTTTATCAATCCATGCCAACGCTTAATTGGGTCAGGAGATCCCGCTCCTCCCACCCATCCCTCCAAATCACCCCCGTCCCCCGTTCTTCTTGCTCTCGTCCAATTGGAGAATACGTAGGTGGCGGAGGTTTCACTTTTGGTCGAACCGGTTGCGTAGCGGGGGCACAAATTTTGCGATATTCTTCCTCTGCTGTCGGTCGCAACTCTCCCTCGGGAGTGAGGTGCTCCGTACAATCATAATACCCACACAACCTACAAATATGGGGCAAACGTGAGGGGTCAGGTATGCTGTGCTCTTGAAGCTGTTGCAGCAAATGCGATCGTGACGATCCTTGCGGTCTGTTTTCCTTTCTATCCAGCTCATCCATCTTCTGTTGAGCTGCAATACCTTCCTTATATAACCACCGAATTATCTGGTCCTGCGTCAAGTTATCAAACTCTCCAGTTTTAGGCAAGTCAGTAATCCGAACTTGTCGGGGAGGGGCTGATGGCACAACCGCGGGCGGCAATCCTGACTCCCCTTGTAACGGGTTCTTTGGATTGCCCGATGACGATTCCCCCGACACCGGCTGATCCACGGCCATCGGTTCGCCCCGATCTGAGTCGTCATCCTCCAAGGGCAACGGTACCTCACTGGGGTCCAACGGCGCCAAAGGAATCATAGGCGTTGTTTTACCAAAAAAGTCTTTCGCTTCTACCGTGAAGGCCCCTTTCGCTGATGATTCTAATGCCTCGCGTAATGCAATACGCGCCCCTGCCTGAGCCGCTGCGGTGGTAACGGCTCGATGAACAGTCCGCCAGATAGGGCTCAAGGCAGTAGCTTCTTTATTTCCGACCCCCACAGAGTCCCACATGTCTTCCCCCAATGCTTTCCACACCGAAGAGTCAAACACATTCTTTTCATTAACCAGGAAACCCCGTCGCTTTCCCCACCGAAGCAATTTTTGCAGAGCTTCTGGGGAAAATTTTTCTCCCTGGTTATAAAGCAGATTGCTTAAGACCTTAAACACGGCCTGCTCATCTGCCGATGCTGCCGCTCCCATTATGAGAGATATTCCCCGCCGCTCACCTTTCAGTGGGAGCTCCCCCGCCTCTTGGGCGTCCCGGTCCCTCACCTGAACGGAGGACACCGGCAGCGGCGGTCCCTGCTATTTCTTCCTCTGTCCGTGGTACCAAATTCACAGAATTCTATCACGTCGGGGTCACCATTTGTTGCTGCTAGCAGGCTGGCTCACAGAACAACTGAAACAGTTGCTGGTAAAAAGCACTTTATTTCCCTTCCCACAGCCATATATATACAGCACTTGTTTATTCCTTTTCTGTTGTTTATCACCCAATGTTCTCATCATTCTTATCTTTGGGTTCCATTATCTTGTGGTGGTGAAGACTCTCAGGTGCTGCTTATATCATTAGTCCTCAGTTCAGCCAAAGTTTAGTCCTCAGTTCAGCCAAAGTTTTCTGGCCTTGTCCTTCAACTTGTTACCCGCAGCCCCGCCTCTTGTTCTGTTCTTTTCCATTACTTGGTACAAATTTCTAAAACATCTGATACTCAGCATTTCCCACAAGTACCTTGGCACGCCAATGGGTTTCCGTGTTTGGCAAACACCTGAGGACACCATCCAGAAGATCTTGCAGGTTGTCACCAATATTGACGCCTCCTTGCTAGCAACATGGCAGAAGATAAACAGCCTGATCACTTTCCGGATCCCCTGCTTCTCGTTCATCCTAAGGGAATCTGCTGTGGCGAAGGTACCCCTCAACAAGTCAGACAAGATCGTCTGGCAGCTGGTGAAGAAGCGGCTGTTCCTTCCACAGAGAGCCAGCAATGAGCTGGTCTACATCGCCCACAGGCATGGCGGTGCCAATGTCCCCAGCATGGGTGACCTGTGTGACATCGCGGTGATCACCCATGCCTTCTGCCTGCTGACGTGTCCCAACGTCATGGTAAGGAACATTGCAGCAAACGCCCTCCATGATACAACAAAGAAGCGGATTGGCAGAGCCCCCTCCAACCAAGACACCGCCATATTCCTGAGCTGTTCCCTGGATGGCAAATTCAGATGGGACTGGTGTGACATTGTTTCACTGTGGTCCCACGCTCGCAATGCCATGCGTCGCCTGGGGAAGTGCATCGGCTGCCGCTGGGAGTGGTGCGAGGAGCGCCAGGAGCTGGAAGTCCTGGTGCCGCAGATCATCACCATCATCAACCCGAGCACCAGGGGAATGCTGGAGAGGACCCTGAAGGCAGCCATCCGCTCACTGTACATGGAAACCCTGAAGCGTAAACCAGATCAGAGTAAAGCCTTCAAACTGACCAGCAAGTGGGACACCGGAAACCACTTCCTCGCCAGGGTGGATTCACCCGTTTCTCCGACTGGCGGTTCATCCACCGTGCCCGGCTCAACTGCGTCCCGCTCAACGGAGCCGTCTGCCAAGGGAACCGAGACAAGCGTTGCAGGAGGTGCGGCTACTTCAATGAGACCCTGCTCCACATCCTGTTCAGCTGCAAGCCCCACTCCAGAGACTGGCAGCTGCACCACAACTCCATCCAGAACCGCCTGGTGAAAGCCATCGCACCGCGCCTGGGGGTGTTCGCCGTGAACGACACCATCCCCGGAACTGACAGACAGTTGCGACCCGACGTGGTAGTCACCGACGAGGCCCAGAAAAAGATCATCCTCGTTGACGTCACGGTCTCCTTTGAGAACAGGACCCCAGCCTTCCGCAAAGCCTGAGCTCGTAAGCTGGAAAAATACACCCCCTGGCCGATGCCCTGTGAGCGAAGGGCTATGAGGTGCAAATGGATGCCCTGATCGTCGGAGCCCTGGGCGCTTGGGACCATGTGCTGTGGACCTGTGGGATCGGTCGATGCTACGCACGGCTCATGCGGCGCCTCATGGTCTTGGACACCATCCAATGATCCAGGGACATCTACATGGAACACACGACCAGCCACCGACAGTACCCGGAGGTGTGAGCCGGAACGACATTGTGCATCAACTATGAGAAAGGGACCGAGAGACTTTTTCCATTGGACCATATGAACTGGAATCATAAACTCACTGAACATTAAACCTCAGCAAATGAGGGTAAATCCATCCTCATCATCGTATCCACTCCTAAGACTCCACACCTGAACATAGCCATTATATGAACAACATACCCCCATCTCTCAATGTTTGTACTTTGACCCATTAACCTTTTACCCCCAATCGGGGAGATTGCAGATGATGTATTCCTTAAACCACCCGATCCTAAACCGAACTTCGCACTCTTGATACTCTGTACCTTATTCCCTGATAACCAGAAACTTCTTTGCTTAAACTCTGTACTGTTTCCTTTTTATTTTAACATCATCTTAATACAATTATTAAATCTGTTCTTATCAGTTTAATATCTGATATGTCCTTTATTTGAGGACTGTCTACTGAATTGATTTTTGAAAAAGGGGGATGGAATAGGAGTTTGCTCTGTCCACCCCATGCATCGACCTGGTATTGCAGTGTCTCCAGTAATGGTTTCAGAGTAGCAGCCGTGTTAGTCTGTATTCGCAAAAAGAAAAGGAGTACTTGTGGCACCTTAGAGACTAACAAATTGATTTGAGCATAAGCTTTTGTGAGCTACAGCTCACTTCAACAAATGCATCCGATGAAGTGAGCTGTAGCTCACGAAAGCTTATGCTCTAATAAATTTGTTAGTCTCTAAGGTGCCACAAGTCCTCCTTTTCTTTTTTCCAGTAATGGTGCATCTCCTTTTGGGGAGAATCTTCTGGTTAGAAAAGCAGAAAGAGTTTTGCTGTGACAAGGCTTCTTTAGAGCAGATTTCTTCAAGTGGCTGAAAAATCTGAAATCTCTAATGCTTTAGTTTCTTTATGACAAATTATTGTTACAATTTCTTGGGAGTGTTTTGTGAATTGATAGACATGAGGTTCTTTCTCTTGCTAGAGGATTGTTTAAGAAGCTGGGATCCTCCTTTCTGCTGTGAGTCTTTTCAACAGTGTGAGGGACAAATGCTTTCCAGACTGAGGGTCTGTTGGGGAGATGGTTGGTTGGGGTTGGTTTTTGTTTTTTTTGAGGTGTGTGGCTGGGGTGGGGGCGCGGTTTGACTTGCACTCTGTACTCCCATCTCTACTGCTCTCCCTCTGGGCTTTCTCAGCACCTGGCCCCACAGCACTTCCTAGCAGCTAGAGACTGCGCTTTCTATGGTGCTCCTGTGGATGTGGAGCCTCTCTCCTGATTCCTCAGGAAAGGAACCTTTCCAGGAAATGGCCAGGGCTTCTTGGACTCTGTGTGTGGGTCTGGACACCACCAGGAATCATTTGGCTCCTGGCACACAAGGAATTTAAAAGCTGAGTGCCTGGACAGGGGCTGAAACCTTTGACCCTCTGATTAAGAGCCTGATGCTCTACCAACAGAGCTAGCCAGGCTTGTTAAGAGTATCTTCCCCTTTCACCACAAGAGCGAGCAGGTAGGCAAAAGAGAGACAAAAAAAGTCCCAGGAACCCCTCCTCTTTTTCTCCACAGCCACTGCCTTGAAGCAGGATTCCTCTTCCTCCTCCCTCCTGTTCCTCAGAGCAACTAAATCTCCGCACCTAGACAGCCAGCCTGTCTGGTGCACCCGAATCCCCCATGCCTAAGCCTCCCTGCCCAGGTAATGCACCTGGCTCCATAGAATGAAGTCTCACTTCTCGCTGGGGACTCTACTTCTTGTGCCCAAAGAGTCTCTCCTCAGTAGCTGACCCAAGAAACACAGGTTCCGCCTTTTCTAAAGACGAGCTTTTAGGAGCTTTTTGCCTATTACCATGTGTGATGAAGCAGGACTGTTCTTAATGTTTCGTCTGAATAATGTGGGGGTGCCTCAGTTTCCCCTATGCAGTTCTTAAGTATCTAGGTGGTGGGATAAGGGTGTGTGATCGTTGCAGAGCCCAAGGGGGCAGGTGTGTGCAGGGGTCTGGACACAGAGAATGGCCGACATGCTGTTTCCTGGCAAGTGATGGCTGGGGCCCTTCCTCCTGCAAGGTGAGAGCTAAAGGGTTGGAGAACAAAGAAATCCAGTGACCTCCTGGCCTGGGAAAGGGACAAAGCCCAGAGGAGGAGGGGCTGGAGAGAGTCAGTTTGGGGCTGGCTGGGGACATGGAGTGAAGTGCAGATGTGGTTGTCTGGCTCACTGCCCCCCAAAATGGACCCAGCTGAGGAGTCCTGTTCTCTGTACCTACAAGCTCTGTTTTAGACCATGTTCCTGTCATCTAATAAACCTTCTGTTTTACCGGCTGGCTGAGAGTCACGCCTGACTGTGGAGTTGGGGGGCAGGACCCTCTGGCTTCGCCAGGACCCCGCCTGGGTGGACTTGCTGTGGGAAGTGCACAGAGGGGCAGAGGATGCTGAATGCTCCAAGGTCAGACCCAGGAAGGTGGAGGTTGTGTGAGCTGTTTGTCCTGAAGACAGTCTGCTCACAGAAAGGAGACTTCCCCAGAGTCCTGCCTGGCTTCATCGGGAGCAGTTCCAGAGCATCGCGCAGGGACCCTATGACACCATGTTGCCTAATGGAGAAGGTGTCTGACTTTGGATCAGCTGATTGAGAGTTTGAGTCCCCTTGTGATAGTGCAGTTTTTCCTTTGTGCTGAAAGTCCTGCTTTCTTCAGGGCGGGAACCTTTTCTTGGTGGCTCAGGCCAATGCTCTGGCTTCAGCTAGACCCCCAGAAAGGAGTTGGGTTTGGGTGTCACAAAGGCTAGGGCGTGAGCCCCAGGTGCGTCCAGTCTAGCCTTTGCCATTCCTGACTTGCCAAAGTAAGTGGGCAAATGCCCGTGCTAGCGTGTAGAGCAGTTTCCCTCCTCCAAATGTGCGGCTGTCCCTGTGCTTGAGGGGGCTAAATAGCACCTGGGGAGCTGGGTGTTTCTCTGCTTCACGCCAGCTGGGATAGAAACTCCTTCCTCACTGCAAAAGTGAGCACCCCACCAACCCCCTAATCGTTTTTGTCGTCTGCCGTTGGACTTGTTCCAGTTTTTCCACATCCTTCTTGTAGTGTGGGGCCCACAACTGGACACAGGACTCCAGATGAGACCTCACCAATAGTGAGTAGCGGGGAACGATCATGTCCGGCGATCTGCTGGCAATGGTCCTACTTATACAGCCCAGCACCAGCCCCTCCTCCACACCCAAACCCCTGCCCCAGCCCAGTGACAGTGAGGGAGGGTAGAGGTGAGCGAGCCACTGAGGGAGGGGAATGTAGTGAGCGGGGCAGGGCCTCAGGGAAGGGGTGGGGGTAGGGTGTTTGGTTTTGTGCCAATAGAAATTTGGCAACCCTCACTCCCAGCCACCATAGGCAGCCCTCCACTGCTGCAGGCAGAGCTCCCAGCTGCCATGGGAAGACCCTGGAATTCCAGCAGCCATGGGTGGCAGGAGGACCCCGTAGACCCAGGCCATTACAGATGGACCCCAACTGCTGTGTGCAGAACCCAGAGCTCCCAGCTGCTGCTGTGGTGGAGGGACCCCAAATGCTGGGGGGTGAAGCTTCCAGCTGCCACTGCAGGGAGCAGGGGAACCCCACAGCTCCTGGTCGCCGTGGGCAGACTCCGGAGCTCCACAGCCCCAGGCCGTTGCAGATGGACCCCAGAGCTCCCAGCCACCACAGGCGGACCCCAGAGCTCCCATTTGCCACATTTCACAGGGCCTCACATCTCCCACAGGCAGACCCTGAAGCTCCCAGCAGCCATGGGTACGGGAGAGCCCCCACAGGCCCACACCACTGTGTATGGACCCTGCAGCTCCCAGCCGCTGCAAGTGGACCCCAAAGCTGGTTTGCTGCCCCCAGGAGCCTCGCGCTGCAGCCCGGCAATTTCCCGCCTCCCGCCAGCG
Source organism: Dermochelys coriacea (assembly GCF_009764565.3). Classification (NCBI taxonomy): domain Eukaryota; kingdom Metazoa; phylum Chordata; order Testudines; family Dermochelyidae; genus Dermochelys; species Dermochelys coriacea. The sequence goes on along the minus strand of NW_025091561.1, from coordinate 11,799 downwards.
ACTCCCAACGGCCCGGGGCTTCGAGATGTTTCAGAGCCGCGGCACCTGCAGCGATCTCCACCCCGAAGAAGCGACAGCCCATCGGCTACCAGCTCGGGCAGAAACCGTCACCCAGCGACAGGCAGAAAACAGCAGCGCGTTCAAGTGGATGCACCCTGTGAACACCCCTGGGGGCTGCAGCTTCTCGCCAGGCAGGAGGCGGGACCCGCTGCTGCTTTCTCTGTTCCTCCGCCCTGGCAGCAGGAACCGGCGCTGCTCGTCCTCGATCCGCTTCTCGCGAGCCTGCGCTGAGCTCTCAGTGCACAAGGCCCTGGCGGCTGAGCCCAGCATCACTGTCAGACAACGTCACGTAGTGACAGCCAAGGGGAGATGAGTCTGTCTGAAATGTAACACTGGGCAGGCCGACACCAGCCATCCAGGCACCACCCCTCGTCTCAAGCTCCCAGACAGCGCCTGGCCCCTGCCTGTCTTCCGCCCTGCACCAGCAGCCCCTCCCAGCGCTACACGGGACACCGCTCCCCAGCACACGTCACCACGGCAAGCAGCCAGCACAGCCAGCAACTGTGCCTCGATTCCCTTCCCCCACCTGCTGCACTGCCCCCAACCCCGCCGCCGCCGCCGCCGCCGCCGCCGCTTTCAGCAGAGAGAAGCTCACAGGCCAGTCACAGGCAGGCAGCCCGCATGCGCACACACACACACACACACACAGCATCCTGCTCCCAGCTGAGGGTGACCGCACACCCCGTCAGGGCCAGGCTCTGCTCAGCCAGGCTCCCAACCGCCTGTACTAGACACGTGGGTCCCAGCCCCAAAACTTGCTCACAATTCACCCCAGCGGCCCCAAACGGCTGCTTTTAATATGCAAATAAGGAGCTGCCGTGCTCAGGCCTCTCCCCAGCTGGCAGGGAGAGAACAAGGTGAGATGTAAATGAGCCAGGACGTCGCTCAGTCGATTCCCTCTGCTCTCCAGCAGCTGGTGCCGGACAGCGCCGAGCTCGCTCGCTTCCCTTTCTCGCGACGGCTCAGCCCCGGGTTCAAGGCCCCAGCCGGGCGGGATTCCAGCCGCAGAAGGTCCCTTCTCCCCAGGGCTCAGGGAGCACGGAGCGTGGGGCTGCTCTGTGGGGACGGACTTGCACACTTGGGATGTTAGTGAAAAACATTCCTTCTTGGCTGAGTAAAGGGCAGAGATCTGCACTTAGCCTGCCCGGAGTGCAGGGTCCCCCAAAGCGACCCTCACTCGCTAGGCAGGCACCACCCTTCTGCCGGGGAAAAGGCCACACGTCCCCACTCCCCAGCTGTGCGGGGGGGGGAGAGCCAATGAGACCTTCTAGTGACAGGGAAAGAGAATCAAGCCTGAGTTTGGGAAAACTACATGACCACATTCAGGGCCCCACATCTGGGTGCCCTACGCAGCCCCCCCCTTGGGGGGCTGTGTGGGGCTTCAGGCCTCCCCTTCCCCCCAGGGTCTGGGAGGCAGGAGCTGTGGAAGGCACTTTTGGGGGCCCCACAGGCCCAGAGTGGCCCGGGGCATTAGCAGGGGGCCGGGAGCAGCCCGTTCTGCTTCCCCTGCCCCGGACCCAGCCGTGTCGCTCGGGGGGTGGGGTTGGGGAAAGGGATCCCCACCCCCGGCACTCACCGGCAGCCCGGGCCCAGCCCAACCTACTCCCCCAGCCCTGGCGCTCTGCTTCCTGCTGCTGGTGAGGGCCAGGAGGGGGGCCAGGGAGACACTGTTATGCTCGGGACTTTTGCCCTCACGACGTGTCTCTGTGGCGCAATGGGTCAGCGCGTTCGGCTGTTAACCGAAAGGATGGTGGTTCGAGCCCACCCGGGGACGGTCGTAATCCCCTGCTCTTTCCTTGCTCCTCAGGACCTGCTAGGAGCCTCAAAGGCCCCTTTTGGCCACCTCTAAACCGTCCCTCTTGGCCTCAGTGCTTTCAGCTGGTGGCCCGAAGAGTGCGCTGGATGCGACTCAGAAACCCATCTCCCAGCAGCCACGCCTGGCGCTCAGACTTAGTCCTCAAGGCCGAGCGCAAAACCTTCAGCCAGGAACCTTTCCCTCCCTTCCCGCTTCCGCCCAAGTGGGGAGGGAGAAACGGACAAGATGGGCCGGCTCGAAGACGCCTCCCTCCCACTTCCCTGTTGGCTGCACACAGCCCTTGGCCTCCTCCTGCCCCGGCAGGGAAGCACGGCCATGCTGCCCCTGGCTGAGTCCCGGCCGCAGCCTGGCCCGCCCTGGCTGATGGAGCGCAGAGCCCCCCGAGTCACTGGCAGGTCGAGTCGGGGTCGCGTAACCCACCTCCCGGTGCTCCGGGGCTGGGGACGCTGGGGCTGCACAGCGCACTCTGGGGCTGGGAGGAAGCCTGGGGGTACTAGCCTGTGTTGGGAGCTGGCTGCTGCCGTGTGTGGGGGGGCTCTGGGCTCCAGCGGGGTTTGCGGAAGGGGCAGGGCCTCATGCAGAAGGGGTGGGTTAGGGGGTTAGTCTCCCCCAGATCCCAGATCACATCCCACCCATGGTGTTGCAATGGAAGAGGCTGCCCAGTCTGCACCTGTAGTGAGGTTCCCCCACTACGTGGCTGTGCAGAGGCTGCAGGAGACAGGTGGGTGACGGCAGGGGAAGGGGCAACACGAGAGACACAGCAGGCGATGGCAGGGGAAGGGGAGACACAGCAGGCGATGGCAGGGGAATGGGTGATGCATCAGACAGGAAGGTGATGGCCAGGGGAGTGGCAATGCAGGAGACAAGCGGGTGATGGCCGGAGAAGGGGCAACATGGGAGACAGGTGGGTGACCACAGGAGAAGGGGTGATATGGGAGACAGGCTGGCGATGGCAGGGGAAGGGACGACACAAGACACAGGCGGGTGACGGCAGGGGAAGGAGCGACACAGGAGACAGACAGGCGATGGCAGGGGAAGGGGCGACGCGGGAGACAGGCAGACGACGGCAGGGGAAGGGGTGACACAGGAGACAGACAGGTGACGGCAGGGGAAGGGGCGACGTGGAAGACAGGCGGGCAATGGCAGGGGAAGGGGAGACACAGCAGGTGATGGTAGGGGAAGGGGTGACACATCAGACAGGCAGGTGATGGCCGGGGAAGGGGCAACATGGGAGACGCCAGGGGAAGAGGAGACATGGGAGACAGGTGGGTGACCGCAGGGGAAGGGGTGATATGGGAGACAGGCTGGCGATGGCAGGGGAAGGGGCGACGCAGGAGACAGGTGGGTGACAGCAGGGGAAGGGGCGACGCGGGAGACAGGCAGGCGACGGCAGGGGAAGGGGTGACACAAGACACAGGCGGGTGATGGCAGGGGAAGGGGCGACGCAGGAGACAGGCTGGCGATGGCAGGGGAAGGGGCGATGCAGGAGACAGTCGGGTGATGGCAGGGGAAGGGGCGACACGAGACACAGGCGGGTGAAGGCAGGGGAAGGGGCGACGCGGGAGACAGGCGGGCGACGGCAGGGGAAGGGGCGACGCGGGAGACAGGCGGGTGACGGCAGGGGAAGGGGTGACACAAGACACAAGCGGGTGATGGCAGGGGAAGGGGCAATGCAGGAGACAGGCGGGCGATGGCAGGGGAAGGGTCGACGCGGGAGACAGGCGGGTGACGGCAGGGGAATGGGTGTCGAGGGAGACAGGCAGGGGAAGGGGTGACACATGAGACAGGCTGGTGATGGCAGGGGAAGGGGTGACGCAGGAGACAGGTGGGCGACGGCAGGGGAAGGGGCGATGCAGGAGACAGCAGGGGAAGGGGCGACGCGGGAGACAGGCGGGCGACGGCAGGGGAAGGGGCGACGCGGGAGACAGGCGGGTGACGGCAGGGGAAGGGGTGACGCGGGAGACAGCAGGGGAAGGGGCGACGCGGGAGACAGGCGGGCGACGGCAGGGGAAGGGGTGACGCGGGAGACAGGCAGGGGAAGGGGCGACGCGGGAGACAGGCGGGCGACGGCAGGGGAAGGGGCGACGCAGACGCTCCCAGCAGCAGGGGAACGACAATGCCGTGGAGCGGCAGCAACGCAGAGGGAACAGGGCAACCTGAGAGCCAGGTGAGGGAGTGGCATCAGCAGAAGCTGAGGTATCGCTGGATGCCTTCCCCTCCCCCCCACCCCTGGGGTTTGCTGACCATGGGGGTGGGGGTTGGGGGAAGGAGAGCAGAGGGGTCTGTTAAAGGAACATTGCATGGGACTGTCACACCGCAAGAGAAGAAACTGAGGCGAAGGACACTGCTCAGCGTACTCTGGGGTGGGAGTTCTGCTTATGATGTAGATTTGAATTTGTGATCGTGAATTTGAGCTAACTGCGATTAATCGACAGCCCTCATTTTTACTATATTAATTAAACCCATAACTTTATTTACACAAGCCTAAGAATTAGTGTCACTTAATGTTTCTCTCTCCTAGCAAGAATGAACTGGATTTTGTGACTTTCTGGAAAATGCAGTGAGATTAAATGTGGGGAATTCAGTCTCTGTGTTTGTGAGTTGATGTTTTCCTCTCACGGTTCATTGCACGCACCGAAATACTAGGAGAGATCTAAGGGCTGATGTACTCTGGACACCTAATGAGCAGGGCTACGTCTCTCCGGGTGTGAGAAATCCAACCTCCTAACCAATGTCGTTCAGATGACCGAAGCCCTGGCGTGGACAGCGCTAGGTGGAGGGAAGAATTCTTCCGTCAATCTGGCTACTAAAGCGATGGGAAAACGTCTCCAATCACTGTAGCGAGTGTCTACTCCAATGTGCTCCAGCCGTGTTTAAAGTGCAGACAGCCTACGGGCAGGTCTACGCTATAGGGCTCAGTCGACCTAAGTTACAGAACTCCAGCTACATGAATAACATAGCTGGAGTTGATGTAGCTTAGATCGACTTATTGTGGTGTCTGCGCCATGCTGGGTCGATGGGAGAGTCTCTCTTATGACTTATCAAACTCCTCTGTACGGAGCAGGAACGCTCGGCTCTTTCTTCCTGCAGCTGCTGTTAGTCCGTGAAACAATAAGGCTGGAACGCAAGGCTGAGTTCACGCACCAGCCCCCTGAGACATTTCAGTGCCCCTGAGAAAACTTGACCCCTGTTATAGGAATCCCTGAGTGGCTGGTGATTTGAATGGGAAAGGGACTGTGTGAATTGTCAAAGTTGGAAATGAACAGTCTACAGCAATGTCATTAACACAAACACACTCTCATCGTGCTCTAGCCAGACGGGAAATGGGCAGGAATTCTCGCTGTTCAGCCTTGACACAGGTGCACAACGACAAAGCAGTGAGTGTGCTGGGGGAGCCGGTCTGGGCAAACAATGGGACGTGAGAACTCACGGAGCACAGAACTATAATGTCGTGAGAAAACCTGAAAAGTCAGTTAAGGCGATGGACTGGAAATCTATTGGGGTCCCCCTGTGCAGGTTTGAATCCTGCCGACTACGGAAGCGTTAGCGTGATCTCATTGTTGCAGTGTCAGTGTCTGAGCACCCACAGGGCCAACAGGAGCCAGATCTGGTCTCACTCTTAGGGCTTGTCTCTACATAACGGTGGGTCGATTCAGTGGGTCTAGTGAAGACCTTTTAAATCCACCCCCGATTGCTCTCCCATCGACCTCGGTACTCCACCGGAACGAGAAGCATAGGGTAAGTCATAAGAGAAACTCTCCCGTCCACCCAGCACAGAACAGACACCAATATAAGGCGATCTAAGCTACATCAACTCCAGCTATCTTGGCTCAAGTGATCATGAGCTAATTCAGTTCAAACTAAATGGAAGGATTAACAAAAATATATCTGCAACTAGGGTTTTTGATTTCAAAAGGGCTGACTTTCAAAAATTAAGGAAATTAGTTAGGGAAGTGGATTGGACTGAAGAACTTATGGATCTAAAGGTAGAGGAGGCCTGGGATTACTTTAAATCAAAACTGCAGAAGCTATCGGAAGCCTGTATCCCAAGAAAGGGGAAAAAATTCATAGGAAGGAGTTGTAGACCAAGCTGGATGAGCAAGCATCTTAGAGAGGTGATTATGAAGAAGCAGAAAGCATACAGGGAGTGGAAGATGGGAGGGATCAGCAAGGAAAGCTACCTAATTGAGGTCAGAACATGTAGGGATAAAGTAAGAGAGGCTAAAAGTCGAGTAGAGTTGGACCTTGCAAAGGGAATTAAAACCAATAGTAAAAGGTTCTATATCCATATAAATAAGAACAAAACTAAGAAGGAAGAAGTGGGGCCGCTAAACACTGAGGATGGAGCGGAGGTTAAAGATAATCTAGGCATGGCCCAATATCTAAACATATACTTTGCCTCAGTCTTTAATAAGGCTAAAGAGGATCTTGGGGATAATGGTAGCATGACAAATGGGAAGGAGGATATAGAGGTAGATATTACCATATCAGAGGTAGAAGCGAAACTGAAACAGCTTAATGGGACTAAATCGGGGGGCCCAGATAATCTTCATCCAAGAATATTAAAGGAATTGGCACCTGAAATTGCAAGCCCATTAGCAAGAATTTTTAATGAATCTGTAAACTCAGGAATAGTACCGAATGATTGGAGAATTGCTAATATAGTTCCTAGTTTTAAGAAAGGAAAAAAAAGTGATCCGGGGAACTACAGGGCAGTTAGTTTGACATCTGTAGTATGCAAGGTCCTGGAAAAAATTTTGAAGGAGAAATTAGTTAAGGACATTGAAGTCAATGGTAAATGGGACAAAATACAACATGGTTTTACAAAAGGTAGATCGTGCCAAACCAACCTGATCTCCTTTTTTGAAAAAGTAACAGATTTTTTAGATAAAGTAAATGCAGTGGATCTAATTTACCTAGATTTCAGTAAGGCATTTGATACTGTGCCACATGGGGAATTATTAGTTAAATTGGAGAAGATGGGGATCAATATGAACATCAAAAGGTGGATAAGGAATTGGTTAAAGGGGAGACTGCAACGGGTCCTACTGAAAGGCAAACTGTCAGGTTGGAGGGAGGTTACCAGTGGAGTTCCTCAGGGATCGGTTTTGGGACCAATCTTATTTAATCTTTTTATTACTGACCTTGGCACAAAAAGGGGGAGTGTGCTAATAAAGTTTGCAGATGATACAAAGCTGGGAGGTATTGCCAATTCGGAGAAGGACCCGGATATTATACAGGAGGATCTGGATGACCTTGTAAACTGGAGTAATAGTAATAGGATGAAATTTAATAGTGAGAAGTGTAAGGTTATGCATTTAAGGATTAATAACAAGAATTTTAGTGATAAGTTGGGGACGCATCAATTAGAAGTAACGGAAGAGGAGAAGGACCTTGGAGTATTGGTTGATCATAGGATGACTATGAGCTGCCAATGTGATATGGCTGTGAAAAAAGCTAATGCGGTTTTGGGATACATCAGGAGAGGCATTTCCAGTAGGGATAAGGAGGTTTTAGTACCGTTATACAAGGCACTGGTGAGACCTCACCTAGAATACTGTGTGCAGTTCTGGTCTCCCATGTTTAAAAAGGATGAATTCAAACTGGAGCAGGTACAGAGAAGGGCTACTAGGATGATCCGAGAAATGGAAAACTTGTCTTATGAAAGGAGACTTAAGGAGCTTGGCTTGTTTAGCCTAACTAAAAGAAGGCTGAGGGGAGATATGATTGCTCTCTATAAATATATCGGAGGGATAAATACAGGAGAGGGAGAGGAATTATTTAAGCTCAGCACCAATGTGGATACAAGAACAAATGGGTATAAACTGGCCACCAGGAAGTTTAGACTTGAAATCAGACGAAGGTTTCTAACCATCAGAGGAGTGAAGTTTTGGAATAGCCTTCCAAGGGAAGCAGTGGGGGCAAAAGATCTATCTGTTTTTAAGATTCTACTTGATAAGTTTATGGAGGAGATGGTATGATGGGATAATGGGATTTTGGTAAGTAATTGATCTTTAAATATTCAGGGTAAATAGGACTAATCCCCTGAGATGGGATATTGGATGGATGGGATCTGATTTACTATAGAAAACTCTTTCCTGGGTATCTGGCTGGTGAATCTTGCCCATGTGCTCAGGGTTTAGCTGATTGCCATATTTGGGGTCGGGAAGGAATTTTCCTCCAGGGCAGATTGGAGAGGCCCTGGAGGTTTTTTTGCCTTCCTCTGTAGCATGGGGCATGGTTGACTGGAGGGAGGCTTCTCTGCTCCTTGAAGTTTTGAACCATGATTTAAGGACTTCAATAGCTCAGACATGGGTGAGGTTTTTCATAGGAGTGGGTGGGTGAGATTCTGTGGCCTGCGCTGTGCAGGAGGTCGGACTAGATGATCAGAATGGTCCCTTCTGACCTTAGTATCTATGAATCTATGAATCTATGTTATTCGTGTAGCTGGAGTTGCGTAACTTAGGTTGACTGAGCCCCGTAGTGTCGACCTGCCCGTAGGCTGTCTGCACTTTAAACACGGCTGGAGCACGTTGGCGTAGACAGTTACTACAGTGATCGGAGGCATTTTCCCATTGCTGTAGTAGCCAGGTTGAGAGAAGAATTCTTCCCTCCACCTAGCGCTATCCACGCCAGGACTCGGTCAGCTGAACTACATCTCCCCTTCCCTTCCTGTCACCCGCTTGTCTCCTCCGTTGCCCCTTCCCCTCCCTTTGCCTGCCTGTCTCCTGGGATGCCCCTTCCCCTGCCATCACCTGCCTGTCTCCTGCAGCCTCTGCACAGCCACGTAGTGGGGGAACCTCGCGACAGTGCAGACTGGGCAGCCTCTTCCATTGCAACACCATGGGTGTGGCATGAACCGCCATCTGGGGGAGACTAACCTCCAGCCCCGCCTCTGCCATCCGCGGCCCCGTCCCTTCCTCAAACCCTGCTAGAGTCCAGAGACCCCCCGCCCACTGCAGCAGCCAGCTCCCACCAGAGGTTTGTGCCCCCAGGCTTCCTCCCAACCCCAGAGTGGGCTGTGCGGCCCCAGCCTCCCCAGCCCCAGAACATAGGAAAGGAATGTCAAGGGGAGCAGGGAAAGAGGAAGCAGGTCAGGCTTGCAGTGGGAGAATAGTCCCAGCTGGTTGGGGAGCATGTCCAAAGTAGAAAAGAAACAAGCATGGGGAGAGGTGGTGGTGACCAGGCAGTAGACTAGCCCATAGATGGGAGCAGAGGGAGAAAGGCTGGTGTCTTCAGATTCCCAAGGGCTAAGTCCTCACTTTGGGGAAATGGTGTTTGCAAGGGGCTTGCTCCAATGGCAGGATGGGCGCTGGGGAAGGGATTTGTCAGAACTGACCAGACATCTGCTGGCTTTGGATCGTGGAGCTGAGAGGGGGACCACACACAGTGACTGGTGACATGGGGTGGCACTGGAGACGTGGCTATAGAAGGTCTGAATGAGGAAAGAGATAAATCTGTGGGGGGCTTCCCTGATAACTAGGAAAGTTCTGCTCACTGTGGACACTGGTAAACCCACATGGATAGAGCTCAATGAGAAGAAGTGGGGGCTGAGGGAGCTGTGTATGGCAATACAGATAGTCATGTAGAGGTGTCAGAGTAGCAGCCGTGTTAGTCTGTATTCGCAAAAAGAAAAGGCGTACTTGTGGCACCTTAGAGACTAACAAATTTATTAGAGCATAAGCTTTCGTGAGATGTAGAGGTGTGTGATCAAAATGAAAAATATCTCTGAGATTCTGTACCGGGTACACTAAGGCACCAATGGCCCTGCCACACCAGGCCCATGCTCGGAGCCCACAATGACGACATGGGGGCCCACAAATATGCTTGGTGCTGGAGCCCACAAAAGGTTAATCTGTCCTGAAATTCAGATGCTGGGGGCCCTGGTTGAAGACCCAGCAGAGTGGCGCAGCGGCAGTGTGCTGGGCCCATAACCCAGAGGTCGATGGATCGAAACCATCCTCTGCTAGGGATGTGTTTGTTTCCTTTTGCTCTGGGCCTTCAAGTGAGGCGGTGACCAGCAGACCCCCAAGAGCCTCGGCCATGAGGCCAGAGGTGGCTGAGGCGGGGGCCTGCCAGGTCCCCGGCCCCTCTGGCTGCCTGGGCTGAAGGCAAGACTGCGTGTGGGCTCCTGTCCCGGCTTGAGGCAGCCGTGCTTCCTCGTCCCCTTCTCCCACCCGCACCGGCAGGCGGCTGCTGCAGGAGAACACGATTGTGGCTCTCGGGATGCTGGGCAGCTCTGGGCAGCCCTGTGTGGCTGTCGGGGGAAAGAGCCAAAGCTCCCAACTCGACCTGCCATTGACTTGCAGGGTCTGCACTCTGTAGGCCGGGGCAGGCCAGGCTGTGGCCGGGACTCAGGCGGGGGCAGCATGGCCGCGCTTCCCTGACGGGCATGAGATACTCCAAGAGCTTTGTGCAGCCAACAAGGAAGTGAGAGGGAGGCGTCTTCAGCCGGCGCATCTCGTCCGTTTCTCCCTTTCCGCTTGGGGGAGGCAGGAAGGGAGCAAAATGTTCCTGGCTGAAGGGTTTGTGCTCAACCTTGAGGATTAAGCCCGAGCACCTGGAATGGCTGTTGGGAGATGGGTTTCTGACTCGCATCCAGTGCACTCTTCGGGCAACCAGCTGAACCTCCTGAGGCCAAGAGGAACAGTTTTGAGGTGGCAAAAAGGCCTCAAAAAGGAGCTTTTGAGGCTCCCAGGATGTCTTGAGGAGGAAGGAAGTAGGCCAGGCGTAGCGCCCTTCCTGGGTGGGCTTCACCCACCAGCCTTTCGGTTAATATCGGAATGCACTGACCCCTTGCACCAGAGAGACACCTAGACACTGGTGTGCTGTTACCAAAGCTGCTGCCTAGCAGCCTGCTCGTGTGGGGCAGAGTGCTGGGGTGCGGGAGGGAGTGAGGGGTGCAGGCTCTGGGAGGGAGCTTGGTGCAGGAGGTGGCTCCCGGCTGGGGGAGAGTGTCAGGGTGTAGGAGGGGCTTTTCGGTGTTGGCTCGGGGGGGCGGAATTTGGGTGCAGGAGGGGTTCCGGGCTGGGGCAGAGTGTTTGGGTGCAGGGTCTGGAGGGAGCTATGGGCTGGGGTTTGGGGTGCAGGCTCCAGCTGGGAGGTGCTTACCACAGGCGGCTCCCAATCAGCAGCTGGCTTCTGGCACATCTGTTCATGCGGCCCCTGGGAGGGAGGGGGGCAGCGGGTCTCCATGTGCTGCCCGCACCTGCAAGCGCCACCACTACAGCTCCCATTGGCTGCTTCCAAGCCAATGGGAGCTGCGGGGACAGTTCTGGGGGTGGGGGCAGCGCATGGGGCTGCCTAACCCCCCCCTTTCCCCACGGGCCACAGACATGGTGGCTCTCTGCTCCTTGAAGTCTTTGAACCATGATTTAATGACTTCAATAGCTCAGACATGGGTGAGGTTTTTCATAGGAGTGGGTGGGTGAGATTCTGTGGCCTGCGCTGTGCAGGAGGTCGGACTAGATGATCAGAATGGTCCCTTCTGACCTTAGTATCTATGAATCTATGAATCTATGCAAAACTTCCCTGCCAATGTTTGATTACATCCTTACTACTGGCGTGGCCCAAATAGCCCCAGAGAAAGTATCTATAGATACATGAACATATTTCTGTTTTCCAAACGGATTATATTGAGTAACATCTGATTGCCATAATATTAATGCTTCTAAGCCTCGGGGATTGACCCCAATAGGAAAAGCAGGGGCTAGTTTATTGCATTCTGAGCATGAGGCCACAATACTCCGGGTCTGAGATATGGGTAGGGAAAATTGTCGAGTAAGAGCTCTTACTGACTGATGGAAGAACTCATGAGATAGACGGGCTTGCTCAAATTGATTCGGTACCACCACGGATCCTACTAGAGTATCTGCTTGCTCATTCCCTATACTTAAGTATTCCGGTAGGCCCGTGTGGCTTCT